>NC_057794.1:53590782-53890782 GCF_018294505.1 Triticum aestivum
CAATGTCAGTGGTTTGGAAATGTTGTCAACCATTTTAAGTCCGGGAAGGAAATTCTTTAGGAATACAGCCTGCCAAGTGGCCTCAAAACATGCTAGATATTCTGCCATCGTCGTAGATGAGGCAACTATCTTTTGATTGGAGCTTTTCCATGATATGGCTCCTCCAGCGAGTGTGAATATATAACCTGACGTGGATTTCCTACTATCCACACACCCGGCAAGATCAGATTCTGAATAACCGATAACTTCCAGGTTATCGGACTTTCTATATGTAAGCATGAAATTCTTAGTTCCTTGCATATAAAGCAAGACCTTTTTTGTGGCCTTCTAGTGGTCCGGTCCTGGATTAGATTGAAATCTGCCAACCATCCCGGTTACAAAAGCTAAGTCACGACGAGCATACATGATGCTCCCGGCAGCTGAAGCATAAGGACCTGACTTCATCTGATCAGTTTCATTTTGGTTCCTTGGACATTGGAATGTCCCAAACTTATCACCCTTAACTATGGGGGCAGGTGAGCAAGAGCACTTATGCATATTGAATTTCTTTAGTACTCTCTCAAAGTATGCCTTTTGCGATAGTCTTAATGTTCCTTTGGACCTATCTCAATGAATCTCGATGCCAAGTACATACGAGGCTTCACCGAGATCCTTCATGTCAAATTTTGAAGATAGAAATCTCTTGGTCTCATGCAACATATCTTTATCGCTGCAAGCTCAATAGAATGTCATCCACATATAGGACTAAAAATGTGAACCTACTGCCTTTAAATTTAATATATATATATATATATATGTAGTTGTCCACTTCATTCTCTTTAAAACCAAAAGTTCTAATAATCTCGTCGAACTTGAGGTACCACTGCCTTGAAGCTTGCCTCAAGCCATATATGGATTTCTTTAAATGACATGCCATATGTTCTTTTCCTTCTATGCCAAAACCTTCAAGTTGAGCCATGTAAACTTCTTCTTTTAAGTCACCATTCAAAAATGCCGTCTTGACATCCATTTGATGCAGCTCCAAATCATAATGAGCTACAAGTGCCATGACAATTCTGAAAGAATCTTTGGATGACACATGCGAGAAGGTCTCCTTATAATCGATTCCTTCTCACTGTGTAAAACCTTTTGATAAAAGTCTCGCTTTGAACATTTCGCCGTTCCCTTTGGAATCATATTTGGTTTTGTAGACCCACTTGCCGCCTACCCTGTTGGCTCCATCAGGAACTTGTACTAAGTCCCAAACATCATTCGAGCTCATAGATTTCAATTCGTCTTCCATGGCTACCAACCATTTGACGAGACTTCACTTTTAGTGGCTTCTTTATATGAGGTCGGATCTTGTGCCTTCCCTATGTCATTTTCATCCTCACACATGAAAGTGACGTAATCGCTAGAGATGGCCTTTTTCTTTTATCATTGTGATCTTCTCGTAGGCTCATTAGTATGTGCATTTTCTCTTGCCCAAGAAGGTTGAGGATTAACATTGGGTTGAGGCTCATCATTTGGCTGAGGGTCCTCATCATGCTAAGGATCTTTATTATGCTGAGGCTCCTCGTCAGATTGAGGATCCACTTCAGGTTCGGGATCACCAGTAGGTGTCTCATGCATATTAGGCATAGGGATAAAGTTCTGTTGGACAGTCAGGGCTGGAACATACACCCTCTTCTCCTCAAGATCAATCGCCCTAACCTCAGTGATTTCATTATCCTCAAAAAACACCACTTGCCTAGTTTCCGCACACTTGGTGGTATGACTTGGCAATAAAAGCGATATCCTTTTCCTCTATGAGGGTACCCAATGAAAAAACAACTGACTGTCTTTGGGTCCAACTTCTTAATATGTGGATTGAATACTTTAGCTTTAGCTGGGCAGCCCCACACATGCAAGTAATTCAAGCTCGGTTTCTTTCCCGCCCACATCTCATAAGGTGTGCTCGGTGCTGACTTAGTTGGAGCAAGATTCAAGATGTGTGCAACTATTTTCATTGCCTCCATCCAAAGGCTTACTGGTAAGTTTGCATGGCTAAGCATGCTACGTACCATATCCATAAGAGTGCGGTTACGACGCTCAGCGATGCCATTTTGCTGAGGTTCACCAGACATTGAATATTAGGCAACAATTCCATTTTCAGCAAGATATTTCGCGAATGGTCCTGGAATTTGCCCATAAGGAGCATGCCTGCCATAATATTCTCCCCCGCGATCAGACCGTACTACTTTGATCTTTAGGTTGAGTTGATTTTCAACCTCGGCTTTATAAATCTTAAATTTGTCCAAAGCTTCGGATCGATCACGTATGGGGTAAATGTAGCCATAGCGAGAGGAATCATCAGTGAAGGTAATGAAGGAATCAAAACCATCCTTAGACTTTACGTTAAAAGGTCCGCATATGTCAGTATGTATAAGTTCAAGGACCGATGTGGCTCTTACTGCTCCTTTCTTAATTGTTTTCACATATTTTCCCTTAATACAGTCTATACAATTGCCCGCATCAGAGAAATCTAGCGGATGAAGTATTTCTTCTTTAATCAATCGTTCCATTCTCCCCCTCGAAATGTGGCCCAAGCGACGATGCCACAATTTCGAAGAAGGATTGATACTTCTCCCATTCTTTTTATGATTGCGTTCATTCATATTCATCTCACAGAGATTCACACACATAGGATAACCAGAAAGATTTTAACATCTAAAGGTTCCTCGTCGGATGGCGAGACCAACATCCTTATTACAATACTTTAAAAAACATTGTCTCTCCCCGAAGGTACAATGATATCCATAATCATCTAAACATGACACTAAAATCAAATTCCTACTCAAAGTAGGCACATAAAGAATGTCCTTGAGCTGAAGTATGAAGCCAGTGTGCAACTTCAAGGTGAGGGAGCCCACGGCTTCAACTTCAGCCTCCTTCCCATTCGCGACATTAAGTGTTCTTGTACCCCTTAGGGTGTGGCTTATATGGAATGCCTACAAACAATTCGCGACATGAACAGTCACACCTGAGTCAATCCACCATGTAGATTCAGAAAAATCAACATATAGAGATTCATCTACAAGAGTGATCTCATCCTTACCCTTTTTATTCAGCCACTTAAGAAAACCTGGACAGCCGCCTTGACATGATTTGGCTGCTTGCAAAAATTTGCAAAGTCTTTCTCTAGTGGCATTTGTAATATTAGCTGAAGTAGCCATTGGAGGAGCGGAACATGAACAACTTGCCTCGTTGCATTGCTTAGGCTTTTGAGGATTCTTTTTGAAAAACTGCTTTTGTTGGGCACACTATTGTTATGAGCATGGTTCTCATGCTTCCTTTTCCCAGAATTAACATGGAAAGCTTGATCTTTCTATTCACTCTTAATTCTCTCTTCCTCCTGAACGCAATGTGCAATGAGTTCAGGTAGTTTCCATTTGATTTCAAGAGAATTATAGTCTATCTTGAATGGATTGAACTATGAGGGTAGTGTCCTAAAACTAAGAGCACAAGAATCTCTTCGCTCAAGTCACACTTCATGGTTTTAAGCTTTGCCGCGGCATTGCTCATGCTCAGAATATGCTCCCTCACATTTCCATTTCCTTCATATTTTGCAAGCAGCTTGTGCAAAAGCTCATCCACATACACTTTCTCTGAGCCTTTAAATTGTTCTTCTACCGATTTCAAATATTCGGCAGCACTTTAATTAGCGGGAATAGCCCCTTTAATGTCAGTGGAGATGGATAAGTTCATAATTAGGAGTGCCATTCTGTTGGACCTCTCCCACTTCTCAACTTTAGTGTCGTAGGCTTTCTTAAGCTCAGCATACCGAGTGGCATCCTTTTTAGGTTCCACTGGTTTACTTTCCATAAGCGGGAGGTCAACCTCATGCCATCTCAAGTGCAAAAGAAACGAGTCCTTCCAAGTTTGGAAGTTGTTTCCCGTGAGTGGTTCGATATTATCGAGACCACGAGGACCGGAAGCTGTCATGATTTCAAAATATCATAAGCAAAGGAAAAGAACATCATAATTAAATTAAATTAAATTGCACAAAAACTAACCTACGTTGGTTTGATCAATTTTCATGCAAAAATTAACTCCAAATTATATCACCGTTGGGCAGAAAATAATAAGGAATTAATGGAGTGATTCAAAAATGTAAAACAACGTTGGTCTGTATTACAAAAATGATCACATTAATCTCATGTGTAATATCAATTTTCCAACATCAATAATTCATCACTTATTGATATTACCATGAGATGAACATAAATATGCCATAAGATGACACAAACATTAATTCATAAAAGTTTTCTAAGTAAAATTTCTCGTTGGTTCCATTTTATTCAGAAAACTAAAATGTAAATTTACAACATTATTTTTCTGGGAATTTTCTATATATAGCAGTGCAAAAACATTCGTAGAAAATCGTAATACATAAAGTACACTAAATAAATAGAAAATGCATAGAACTTTTATTTTAGCCCATCTACCCACGGCAGTCCGTTAAAATTCTATTCCCACGGCCATATAATCATTAAAGACAGGAAAAAAACATTTGCTGCTGGGCTGGGACAACCATGGGCAGAAGCTCGACCGGAAAACGGCCTGTTAAGCGGCCGATGGCCCGTCCAGAGCCGCTCGTCGATCTAGCCCGTTGGATCAAGCTGACGGCTCAGATCGCTCCGGAACGGAGCAAAACCACTGAGTGGTCAAACCCTAGTCATAATCCCCATTTCCCCCGATCCAGATGGAGCAGCGACGGAGAGAGGGCCGCGGTGGCGGCCAAATCTCGCCAGCCATGGCGGCGCGGCAGCTACCCTCACCGGCACAGCGTGCGGCGGATCTTGCCCCGCGCGCTGCTCCGGTGAGCGTGGCTCCAGCGTCGCAGCCATGACGACTCGAGCGGCTGACGGGAGGCATTTCGTCGGCTGCTACCGGCGCAGGCGTTTGACAGCGACGGTGGCATGCAAGGCGCGGAGGCCAGGCGACATGCGCGTGCGTGATCGCAATAGCAGCGGGTGCTGCTTCATTCCGCTTGCCGTCCCGAGGGGCGGCTGCGTTCCGGCCATTCCGTTCCTCAACGGCGGTGGCCATCAGACCCGAAGGCCGGCATGCTCAACAAACCTAAAATCCAGCCCCTCCTTTGTTTAATTTCTTTCGATTTGAGGCATGATTTTGACTTTCTAGGGTTCCAAAATTGGGGAATTTCTAGAGTTAGGGTTCGACTGAATTTAACTTCGCCAGTTCAATCTAATTGTTAACAGGGATTAAAAGCAGTGTTAATTCACATATCTTGATGCGGAAGCATGGTATTGTTAGACTAATCGAATGGATTAATCATCATTATTGAATCATTAACACTAATCCAATAGAAAATTAGATCTAAACCGAAACCACATAACCTTAGAGATTAAAC
The DNA here is from genome assembly GCF_018294505.1 of Triticum aestivum. Classification (NCBI taxonomy): domain Eukaryota; kingdom Viridiplantae; phylum Streptophyta; class Magnoliopsida; order Poales; family Poaceae; genus Triticum; species Triticum aestivum. The sequence continues at coordinate 53,596,175 of NC_057794.1, forward strand.
ATTGACTTCAACAGAGGGCAATCTAGCCTTAATCAAGAACCATTATCCTTAACCTTAATCATTAGGTCGTAATCATGATCATCAAACTTAAACAGATCATCTTAGGGATCTAATCTAGGCTTAGCCATGCTCAAGATACCATTGTTAGACAATTAATCCCGTAGGATCTACTTAACAGATCGTATGCCAGACATTCGATCACCTAATTGCACCAATGAGAGAGATAGATCGGGTTCTTACCACCAATGGAAGTAGCCATTGGTGTCGACGATGCGAAGTCCCGTGCCCGCTCGATGTAGGCTTGATGTAGATGCTTGCTGCAGGTAGCGGCGTCCCTCCGGGCACCACCGGCACTGCCCTGGAACAGGGGCAGAGCTTGGAGATGATCTTCCCTCGTGCAGCGCTCCCCCAGATCGGTTAAGTTTTTTTGGATGTGGAGAGCAGGAGTAAACCGTACGAGAACTAGTCTGACGTAGGTGCCGGCTGATCCCCCATCTGTTTTTATGTGCGCTGGCGACAGGGGACCAAAATCACTTGCTGATTAGGGTGCCCCCGATCAGGGCGCGTAAGTTGGGGTCAAGGGGAACATATGTTGGTTCGTTACCCCTTCCCTTACGTTAACTTATCCTCTGTTTTTCTTTTCTTTTCTGTTTAGTCCGTTGGGCCTTAGATCAATACTAGCACTTGACACCTTCTTCAGATATAAGAACAGAGTACCTAACAAAGCCCTCTCCTGAAATTTGATTTGTTCTCAAGGCACTATGTCAAGTGCAAACTGTGCTTGAAATTATGTTTTGTAGAAGGTGGGAAAAGTGCAGTTAACAAAATCCGCTTCTTCCCAAGTTGCTTCTTCAGGCGAAAGATTTTCCCTTTGAGAAGCCATTGCACCAAAGTAGCATTGTTTCTTGGGTCTTGGAATCTATTTGGTTTGCAAAATCATAGCAGGGTCATTTTGATACTTGTTTCCTCTTAACTAGGAAGGTCCCCCCCCCCAAAGTGCAAGGGTTTGTATCAAGCAACCATTTCTCTCAAGTGACCTCGAGGTTTATCGAACCAACATTAGCCTTGTAAGGCCTTGTACAATGCAAGGTGCTTACGGGAGGTCCTTAGAGAAATAAATCAGGCTTTCCTTAAGCACCGGTGCTTACTTGTACATGGTAGACGCTTAATTAGACATCTCTCTTGTAGAAACAAGCACCTGTGGTTGAGAAAAACCCGGTTTATTTATCTAAGGGTCTCTCTAAGCACCTTGCATTGTACAAGGCCTAACACAACCAATGATATGCACCTGGACACACAGATACAAAACTTCCTCGGCCCCCAACATGACTAGTGAGGTTGTCGATCCGACTAGCTTGCTAGTTGGATTTAAACGATGATGGAAAAAGGAGGTTTGCATTTAATGGAATGTAAAAGTGAGAAACTAAAAGAACATTGAATGAGATTGAAAGTTTTATAAGAAGAAAATGGACTAGGTCCATAGGTTCCCTAGTGGTCTCTCTCCAAAATAAAACATGGCGTGATAAACAAACTTTAGTTGAGAATTGATTAAATTGCAATTTTCAACTATGACTATCCATGGCATAATTAACATATGAGAATCACGTCCAATATCTATAGACTGTTATCCAATTGCCTCTATAACTAATACTCCACCCAAGACCGCTAGCCAACATACATATTAAAGTATCGAGTAGAAATAGAGTATTGCAATAAGCATGATGACATGGTATATTGTCTTGACCCTGCGTTCAAAGGACAAATACGCAACCATCTTTTCTATACCTAATATTAAAGGAAGAATTGTTTCTCCACCTTTTTCGTCCAAAACTGCTGCTTTTTCATACATTTTTTACACGCCTGTCCTTTTCGTGCATTGCTGAGAATCGAACTTGCGACCTCATAGGTAAGGCTAACCTTGATAACTAACTTTCCTAACTGTCTTTTGTGCAAAAATACAAGTTTTCGTCTACATATAGTTAGCATGGCTGAAATTATTTCTAGTGGGACATAGCCATGATTAAGCAGTTAGATCATAGTTCTTCTTTGATAATGGTTGTGCGTGCTTGCAAACAAAAGAAATATCAACATGAGGCATCACAAAGCTAGGTGAAGAAAAATATGTAATCACCATGTGGAACACATGATAACATTATGCACGCATGTTCATGAAAAATCACATTAAAAGAAAAAATTATGTCCATGGCTGATTGTTTTAAGTCAATTTATAATCTAGGGACATGGAAAGAATATTGCGACCATTTTTTTCCTGGAACGACGGCGAGGGTTGTAACCGACGTACCGATACCGAGGAGCTACAAGCCCTTTGACGGATGTTACAAGCATGGAAAATGAATGTTACAACCATGGACGACAACCAGCGATTACGAATGCTACAATGATGGACGTGCGTTAGATCCACGCGGCGGCTTCGCCAGTTTGAGGGCCCAGACGGAGGGAGGATCCGTGGGAGCAGCACCCGGGCGCGATGTCCTTCCCAGCTGGAAGCTAGTAGAGCTCGAGGCTGCGTGCGATTGGTGAAGAAAGAGAGAAGAGTTCGCGTGCGTGAAGGAGAAACAGAGAAGGCATGAATTGATGGGGAAGGAAAGAAAAAGCTCTTACCAGTGTAGGTGTTATCTCGGGTAGTCAGGATGGTAAATGCCCTTTCTCTCAGTTCTTTTCTTTTCAATCTGGCCATAGTAAAATCGCTGGTGTAGCGCACGTGAGCGTCCGTGCAGATGCTCTTGGAGAGTGTAATGTCTTAGCGAGAACTAAACTAACTACTTGCGGACCATATCAACGGGAGAGCCATCACAATATTTGGTTTTCGGTTGAATTTTGACAAATTTAGCTAGACCCTTGGTTTTTTGTTAAGATGCAGATTTCAAAATTCGTAATGTAAATTGAAATCATTTCATTTCTTAGGGCATCTTTAATAGCAACTGATGTCTCCCTGGCGATGGCGCCAGAAAGCTCCCGTCTGCTAGGACTACGTCGGTATTTCCCCAAAGAGGAAGGGATGATGTAGCACAGCGACGGTAGGTATTTCCCTCAGTGATGAAACCAAGGTTATCGAACCAGTAGGAGAACCAAACAACACAACGTAAACAACACCTGCACACAAAGAACAAATACCCGCAACCCGACGTGTAAAAGGGGTTGTCAATCCCTTTCGGGTATGGTGCCCCAAGATAGGCAAACGGACGTGAATAAAATTATAGTAGATTGATAGATCAAACGCCAAATAAAATAAATAAGAATAAATTGCAGCAAGGTATTTTTGTATTTCTGGTTTAATAGATCTGAAAATAAAAGCAAAGGAAAAGTAGATCGCAAAGGCAAATAATGTGAGAAAGAGACCCGAGGGCCGTAGGTTTCACTAGTGGCTTCTCTTGAGAAAAATAGCAAACGGTGGGTGAACAAATTACTGTTGGGTAATTGATAGAACTTCAAATAATCATGACGATATCCAGGCAATGATCGTTATATAGGTATCACGTCCAAGATTAGTAGACCGACTCCTGCCTGTATCTACTATTATTACTCCACACATTGACCGCTATCCAACATGCATCTAGTGTATTAAGTTCATGGGAAAACGGAGTAATGCAATAAGAACGATGACATGATGTAGACAAGATCTATCTATGTAGGGATAGACCCCATCGTTTTATCCTTAGTAGCAACGATACATACGTGTCGGTTCCCCTTCTGTCACTGGGATCAAGCACCGTAAGATCAAACCCACGACAAAGCACTTCTTCCCATTGCAAGATAAATAGATCAAGTTGGCCAAACAAAACCCAAATGTTGGAGAAGAAATACGAGGCTATAAGCAATCATGCATATAAGAGATCAAAGAAACTCAAATAACTTTCATGGATATAAAAAGATAACTGATCATAAACTCAAAGTTCATCAGATCCCAACAAACAGACCGCGAAAAGAGTTACATCATATGGATCTCCAAGAGACCATTGTATTGAGAATTCAGCGAGAGATAGGAAGCCATCTAGCTACTAACTACAGAGCCAAAGGTCTACAAAGAACTACTCACGCATCATCGGAGAGGCACCAATGGAAGTGGGGAACCCCTCTGTCATGGTGTCTAGATTGGATATGGTAGTTCTGGACTCTGCGGCGGCTGGAATTGATTTTCGTCGACTCCCCTATTGTTTCTAGAATATTGGGGTATTTATAGAGCAAAGAGGCGGTCCGGGGGCACCCGAGGTGGGCACAACCCACCAGGGCCCGCCTAGGACTCCTAGCGCACCCTGGTGGGTTGTGCTCTCCTTGGAGCACCCTCTAGGTGCAGGCAGGGCCCATTAGGTGACTTCTGGTCCATAAAAAATCTTTGTAAAGTTTCATTGCATTTGGACTCTGTCTGATATTGATTTCCTGCGATGTAAAAAACATGCAGAAAACAACAACTGGTACTTGGCACTATGTCAATAGGTTAGTACCAAACAATGATATAAAATGACTATAAAATGATTATAAAACATCCAAGATTGATAATATAACAGCATGGAACAATCAAAAAATATAGATACGTTGGAGATGTATCAACATCCCCAAGCTTAACTCCTACTCACTAGTAGAAAAAGAGGCTTTCGTTCGGGCCTGGCCAGCCCGTTAGTCCCGGTTCTTATATGAACCGGGACCAACGGGTGCATTCATCCCGATTCGTGAGCCCAGGTGGCCGGCCGGGGCCTCGCGGGCTTTGGTCCTGGTTCGTCTGGACCCATTTGTCCCGGTTCTTGGAACGAACCGGGACCAATGGGCCTCACTCCTGGCCCATAACCATTGGTCCCGGTTCTAGCCATGAACCAGGACAAATGATTTGCCTATATATAGCCCATCGCCAGCGAGCAGAGAACTCCACACTGCTTTGTTTTTTGCTGGCCGGCGAGGGGAGGGCATTTGGGTGCTCTAGCTCACCTCTTATGCACATGAGGTGTTCGATGAAATGTCCGAGCCATACTAGTTAATATTTCTTCTCTCGAAACTCGACCTCCGAGCTCCTTTCCCCCCGAGATTTTTCGAGGTTTAGCGGTCCGTCACGTCCCGTCCCCGTCTTCACCGCCGTCGATCGCCCGCGCCGATCTCGTCGCCGACACCACCGTGTTGAGCCTCTTGTTCTTATCTTCTTTCTGAAAGAAAAAAAAAATTCTTACTTGAGATAGATACTTGTCTAATTTTCTTACTTTTATTATTCCTTGTTATTATATAGTGCGATGGTTCTGGTATCCGCCCCCGTCGTCCCTCGTCCTGTCTATGATTCGGATGTGGTATATATTATCTTTTTATAACTATTTGGTTCATTTATTGTTTATGACAATTATGCCGACCAACGTGACATAGATTTTATTTATATAGGAGGTGGTTGAACCGGAAATTCCAACGGACCCTATTGTCGAGAGGTTAAATTTAGTCGAAGAAGAAAACAATTACTTTAAGGAAAAAATAAAAAAAATTGAGGAGGAGAAGATGATATTGAAGTTGCATGTTGCGGATGTCGTCGATGATCACAAGATCAAGATGGATGCAATGCGGTTGAAGATTAGAAAGATTAGAAAATGTGCCATTCATACCGAGGCTTGGTATCATTATGCTGTTGGATCAATTGTTACCTTAGTTGTGATTATGATCGCATTTGTTGTTGCATTGAAAGGTTTTACATAGTTTCAATGTATGGTTTAACTAGATGCTCTGAAGAGCTATATGTTGTTCAATTTGAACTATGTATGTACTTTGGTTTTAATGTGATGATGAACTACTATTAATTTTGTCACTTATCTATCCATGTTCATTTGTAGTGCTTTTCAATTTCAGGGTCTTATAGCTGAAAAAATAAGTAAATGCATGAAAAATAACAAATGAAGTCAGAAAGGGCTGAAAATTGATGATGTGGCTTTGAATGGTGCATTTTGAACAAAGAAAAAGTATGGAGTTCAAATAAGTTCAAAAAATGAAATCCCTTTGTAACAGACGAGTTTCCGTGTGAAACTGTGATACTTCGAAAGAGATTGTCCGTTTTGTACACGAAGTGCATCCAGTTTTTGCCGTAAGCCTCTCTACTTTCTTTGCACATGCTATGTGGGTGAAATGATGATACCATGCCAACTTTTAACCTTTTCAGAGTTCATTTGTAGTGCTTTTCAATTTCAGGGTCTTATAGCTGAAAAAATTCAGTAAATGCATGAAAAATAACAAATGAAGTCAGAAAGGGTTGAAAATTGATGATGTGGCTTTGAATGGTGCATTTTGAACACAGAAAAAGTATGGAGTTCAAATAAGTTAAAAAAATGAAATCCCTTTTGTAACAGACGAGTTTCCGTATGAAACCCTGATACTTCGAAAGAGATTGTCCGTTTTGTACACGAAGTGCATCCAGGTTTTGCCGTAACACTCTCTACTTTCTTGCACACGCTATGTGGGTGAAATGATGATACCATGCCAACTTTCAACCTTTTCAAAGTTCATTTGAAATGCTTTTCAATTTCAGAGTCTTATAGCTCAAAAAAAATTAGTAAATGCATGAAAAATAACAAATGAAGTCAGAAAGGGTTGAAAATTGATGATGTGGCTTTGAATGGTGCATTTTGAACATAGAAAAACTATGGAGTTCAAATAAGTTCAAAAAAATGAAATCCTTTTGTAACAGACGAGTTTCCGTATGAAACCCTGATACTTCGAAAGAGATTGTCCGTTTTGTACACGAAGTGTATCCAGTTTTTGCCGTAACACTCTCTACTTTCTTGCACATGCTATGTAGGTGAAATGATGATACCATGCCAACTTTTAACCTTTTCAGAGTTCATTTGAAATGCTTTTAAATTTCAGGGTCTTACAACTCAAAATAATCAGTAAATGCATGAAATTTTAATAGCAAAAAGAATTATCATAAAATAAAATAAATAAGTAATTTGAAACAAAATAATATAAACTTTAATAAAATATATAAGTAGAAATAAAATAAAATAAAATAAAATAAACTTTAATAACATAAATAAAATTTATGAAGCTAAAATTATCAAAGTATTTTCTCTTCAAAACATTATAAGCAACCTCTAAAATTTATGAAACTAAAATTATATAAAATTGATGCAACTAAAATTGTCAAAGTATTTTCTGGTCAAAATCATTAAAAGCAAAAAGAATTTTCATAAAGAACTTTTTTTGTTAGAAACTTTAATAGGAAAAAGAATTATCATAAAATAAAATAAATAAGTAATTAGAAACAAAATAAAATAAAATAAATAAGTACTTTGTTGTAAGTAGAAACAAAACAAAAAAATAAAGCAAAAAAGAAAACATAAAAACTGGGAAAAATAAAAAATTTGCCACCTACTGGGCCACCACGGCCTGAATACGACTAGAAACCCATCCCTGGGCCAGGATTCAGGCCCGCATAAGGCCCAGTAGGCCCATCAGGCATAGCAGTCACAATTAGGCCCGTAAGACTGCAATGGAGAGGAGCTCGAGAGGGGTGCGGCAGTGGGGCTTATAAACCACTGCTCGCCCCTCTCAACTAGCGAGGTGGGACTATACTTTCGACGCGAGCGCAACAGCACAAGGCCTTTGGTCCCGTTTGGTGGCACCAACCGGTACTAAAGGGGTGCATTGGTACCGGTTTGTGGCACCAACCGGGACCAATGCCACCCCTTTAGTCCCGGTTGGTGCCACCAATCGGGACCAAAGGCCGCCGCTTTCCGCCCTTTGGGCTACTGAAAAGAGGCCTTTGGTCTCGGTTGTTGGCACCAACCGGGACTAAAGGTCGCATTCGTCCCGGTTCCTGTCACGACTCGGGACCAATGCCCTGGGTATATAAGAAAACACTCAGCAGTTTCGACCAAATCCAACACTTCTTCCCCCGACGCCCCTGCTCCTCCTCTCCGTCGCCGCCGGACGCCCCTGCTCCACCTTGCCGTCGCCGCCGCCACCGACGCCGTCAGGCTGCTCGACGTCGCCGTCGCCACCGCCACCGACCCCATCAGGCTGGTCAACATCATCGCCGCCGCCACTGACGCCCTCTGCCCCGACGACGGCGTCGACCCTCGCGCCCCTGCCGGCCCCGACGCGCCGCCCACCGTGCCCCACCGTCCCCTGTGAGCACCAGCCTGCTCCCATGCCCCTCCCCTGTCTCGCGCCCCTGCGCCCCTGCCTTGCCCCGCCGGCGCCGGCGCCAGCCCCTCCGCCGTGCCCCTCCGAGCCTGCCGGGTGCTAGCTATTAGATTTTTAGATGTTTTAGATGCTATTTTTAGATTATTTAATTTATGTTTAGTTTAGTTTTAAGATTAGGAAAATTTTAGATGTATAGTTATATTTATTTAGATGTATAGTTAATTTAGATGTTGTAATTTGTTCATAAAAATTGTGGACTTTTGTATAGAAACTTTGTTTTTTTTCATATGTACGAAAATGTAGAATGAAAACGAAAACAAACATATAAGAAAAAACAAAGGAAAAAAATGAAGAAGGACCCACAGTGAAGCAAGTCTTTTTTTAAGGTAGTTCTTTGTTAATGTGAGGGGGACCTCCGGAGCACCCCCCGGCCCTCTCGCTAAAACAAAACTCTCGAGGACACCCAAACCCTAGAAAAAACAATGTCGGTCTCCTACCCCCTCCCGCCGCGCCCCTACCCGATCGACAAACTCTCTTGAGGCCACCCAAATTTACCAAGTTAAAAGAGCATTGTCGTCGAGGCCACCCCGAACCCTTGAAGCGTTGTTGAGGCCACCCCAAACCCTTGAAGCGTTGCCGAGGCCACCCCAAACCCTAGAGAAGCGTCGAGGCCATGCCACTAATATGATTCCTTATTATGCTTAGCTAGCTAGTTCAACATTTGCCACTAATATATCCATCTGTCATGTTTGAATAATAATTGCCATGTTGTAAATATTTGCAGACACTATGGATCCGCACCCTCGGGACGAAGCAAAAGAAGCGGTGTTGGGGGAGATAATCGCACACGGAAGTGATGCCGTCTTGTCGTTTCTCAACGACACATGCACCGATGGTCTTGAAAGACGGGATGAAGAAGCAGGCTATGACGATGATCAAACAATGGAGGAGGAAGGACACCGTGATGACGGCTCCGGTGACCGAATGGAGGGGGAAGGACACCGTGATGACGGCTCCGGTGACCGAATGGAGGGGGAAGGACACCGTGATGACGGCTCTGGTGACCGAACGGAGGCCGGCCAGGTATATATATTAATTTATTAAGTATGTGCTGACTATAGCTAATTGATGCATTAATTGTTTTTGGTATGTACACATATTAACTCTCTTCTTTTTCTTATTTTCTAGACCTACGGATCGAGCAACACTTCAGTAACGAGACGAGGCCCGAAGAGAAAGTTGCGCGCGGATTAAAAGTACATGATCATCGAAATTGATCGCGCTGGCCAACCGATTGAACCCCTCCGGACCAAGCAAAAATTTAATGCTCAGTGCGGGGTTCTAGTTAGGGACATGATCCTGATCAGCATCGATCAATGGTTGAAGCCTAATGACAAAGACTCTCAGGTGTCTTATGCAGCGATAGGCAGAAAGCTGATCTTTGGACCGCGCTGCAGGAAAATTTCACCTTCCCACCAGAGGAGGATCCAGAGAATCCAGCTAAAAAGCGAATGATCAAGGCTTATGCTCTTAAGAAGATGGCTGAGCTATTCAGGAGGCGGAAGAATGAGCTGAAATCATCGTTTGTCGACCAAGACAAGACTCCAGAATTCATCGGCCGATTTGAGAAGATCAAAGATCAGTGGCCCGCATTTGTCACCAAAAAGAAATCTAAGAGAGCAGCGAAGATGTCAGCGACAAACAAGAAAAATGTTGCAAAGAAGAAGCATCACCATCGCACGGGGTCAGGTGTCTACCTGAAAGCCCGACCGTTGTGGGACAAGGCTGAGAATGACCTCATTGATAAAGGGATTGAACCAGAGACTGATACGTCTTCGTCGTATCTACTTTTCCAAACACTTTTGCCCTTGTTTTGGACTCTAATTTGCATGATTTGAATGGAACTAACCCGGACTGATGGTATTTTCAGCAGAATTGCCATGATGCTGTTTTATGTGCAGAAAACAAAAGTTCTCGGAATGACCTGAAACTCCGCGGAACATCCAGTTAAAAATAATAAAAAATCCTCGCCAAAGATGAAGACCAGGGGCCCACACCCTGTCCACGAGGGTGGGGGGCACGCCCCCCTACCTCGTGGGCCCCCTGGAGCTCCTTCGACGCCAACTCCAACTCTATATATTTGCTTTCAGGGAGAAAAAAATAGAGGAGAAGAAATCATCGTGTTTTACGATACGGAGCCGCCGCTAAGCCCTAAAACCTCTCGGGAGGGCTGATCTGGAGTCCGTTCGGGGCTCCGGAGAGGGGGATTCGTCGCCGTCGTCATCATCAACCATCCTCCATCACCAATTTGATGATGCTCACCGCCGTGCGTGAGCAATTCCATTGTAGGCTTGCTGGATGGTGATGGGTTGGATGAGATCTATCATGTAATCGAGTTAGTTTTGTTAGGGTTTGATCCCTAGTATGCATTATGTTCTGAGATTGATGTTGCTATGAATTTTCTATGCTTAATGCTTGTCACTAGGGCCCGAGTGCCATGATTTCAGATCTGAACCTATTATGTTTTCATGAATATATGTGAGTTCTTGATCCTATCTTGCAAGTCTATAGTCACCTACTATGTGTTATGATCCGGCAACCCGGAAGTGACAATAATCGGGACCACTCCCGGTGATGACCATAGTTTGAGGAGTTCATGTATTCCCTATGTGCTAATGCTTTGTTCCGGTTCTCTATTAAAAGGAGGCTTTAATATCCCTTAGTTTCCATTAGGACCCCGCTGCCACGGGAGGGTAGGACAAAAGATGTCATGCAAGTTCTTTTCCATAAGCATGTATGACTATATTCGGAACACATGCCTACATTACATTGATGAATTGGAGCTAGTTCTGTGTCACCCTATGTTATGACTGTTACATGATGAACCGCATCCGGCATAATTATCCATCACCGATCCAATGCCTACGAGTTTTCCATATACTGGTTTACACTTATTTACTTTCCCATTGCTATTGTTACAATCACTACAAAATACCAAAGATATTACTTTTGCTTTTGTTACTCTTTTGTTACCGTTACCACTACTATCATATTACTTTGCTACTAAATACCTTGCTGTAGATATTAAGTTATCCAGGTGTGGCTGAATTGACAACTCAGTTGCTAATACTTGAGAATATTCTTTGGCTCCCCTTGTCTCGAATCAATAAATTTGGGTTTAATACTCTACCCTCGAAAGCTGTTGCGATCCCCTACACTTGTGGGTTATCAAGAACAATTTATGGCACCATTGCCGGGGAGTATAGCTCTATTCTTTGAGGTACTTGGGATTTATATCTGCTGGACATTATGAAGAACTTGAAAGACGAGAAAACAAAAATTTATCCCTCAACTACGAGGGGAGGTAAGGAACTGCCATCTAGCTCTGCACTTGATTCACCTTCTGTTATGAGTAAGCTTGCGACACCTAAACCTGCTTCTACTTTTCGTCCTGATATGTCCCATGTTATTGATGATGCCACTTCTGCTATGCATGATACTTATGATGAAACTACTTCTATGCTTGATACTGATGTGCCCCTTAGTAAATTTCTTGATGAACAAATTGCTAGGGCTAGAGAGAAAGAAATTAGTAAAACTGATAATATTGATGAAAGTGATGATGAGGATAGGCCTGTTATTCCTGAAGGTTATATTTTTGATAAAGAAGCTTCCGCTGCTATTTTGGCTTGCAACGATAACGATGAGCTTAGAAGGTTAATAGCTAAAAGGAACAAGGAATCTCTTAGAGATAGAATGAGGCTTGACCCTGCTTTTGCTATTTCACCTATTTGTGTTGCCGATAAGGATTATGAATTCTCTGTTGATCCCGATATAATTACTTTGGTTGAATCTGATCCTTTTCATGGATTTGAGTCTGAAACTGTTGTGGCACATCTTACTAAATTAAATGATATAGCTACCCTGTTCACTAATGACGAGAGATCTCGCTACTTTTATATACTTAAAATAGTTCCGTTCTCATTAAAGGGTGATGCTAAGATATGGTTTAATTCTCTTGATCCTGGTTGTGCGCATAGTCCCCAGGATATGATTTATTACTTCTCTGCTAAATATTTCCCTGCTCATAAGAAACAAGCTGCCTTAAAGGAAATATACAACTTTGTTCAAATTAAAGAAGAGAGTCTCCCACAAGCTTGGGGGAGGCTTCTCAAGTTACTTAATGCTTTACCTGATCATCCTCTTAAGAAAAATGAAATACTTGATATCTTTTATAATGGACTAACCGATGCTTCCAGAGATTACCTGGATAGTTGTGCTGGTTCTCTTTTCAGGGAAAGAACACCGGATGAAGCTGAAATTTTATTGAATAATATGTTCACAAATGAAAATAATTGGGCACCTCCTGAGCTAGCTCCTGCTCCAATTACTTAGCCTATTCTTAAACCAACTTTGAAGAAGAGAGGTGTTCTATTTCCCAGTCCTGAAGATATGCAAGAGGCAAAGAAATCTATAAAAGAAAAAGGTATTAAAGCTGAAGATGTTAAGAATTTACCTCCTATTGAAGAAATACATGGTCTTAATTTACCGCCTGTTGAAGAAACATATAATCTTGATCCATTACCTATTGAAGAACCTCCTGATCCCGATAACCCGACACAGGTAGTAAAGGTAAATTCTCTCTATAGATTTGATGAAGGTGATATTCCTTACTATAAGTCTGCTAGACAATGCTTTGATGAGTTTGATAATTTTATTGTCAAACAAGAAAATTTTAATGCTTATTTTGGTAGACAATTAAAACAAAATGCTTATATGATTAAACACTTGGGTGATTATATGGCTAATATTAGAGGTGAACTTAAACTTGTTAGGCAACCTGCTTCTATGGTTACCACCCAAGTAGAACAAGTACTTAAAGCTCAAAAATAGTTGCTCGATGAAATGAATAGTAAGAAAAATGATTATACTATTACAGTGGCTACTAGAACTGGTAAAATGACTCAGGAACCTTTGTATCCTGAAGGCCACCCTAAGAGAATTGAGCAAGATTCTCAGATAAATAATATTGATGCACCTAGTTCTTCTAAAAGGAAAAAAAAATGATAGGACTTTGCAAACTTCTAGTGAACCTATTGCTGAACCACCTGAAAATCCAAATGATATCTCTATGTCTGATGCTGAAACACAATTTGGTAATGAACATGAACCTAATGAAAATGTTAATGATGATGTTCTTGATGATGCTCAACCTAGAAATGATAATGATGTAGAAGTTGAACCTGATGTTGATCTTGATAACCCACAATCAAAGAATCAACGTTATGATAAGAGAGACTTTGTTGCTAGGAAACATGGTAAAGAAAGAGAACCATCGGTTCAGAAACCCATGCCTTTTCCTCCCAAACCATCCAAGAAAAAGGATGATGAGGATTTTGAGCGCTTTGCTGAAATGATTAGACCTATCTTCTTGTGTATGCGATTGACTGATATGCTCAAAACAAATCCTTATGCTAAGTATATGAAGGATATCATCACTAATAAAAGAAAGATACCGGAAGCTAAAATTTCCACCATGCTTGCTAATTACACATTTAAGGGTGCAATACCAAAGAAACTTGGAGATCCAGGAGTACCTACTATACCATGCTCCATTAAAAGAAACTATGTTAAAACTGCTTTATGTGGTCTTGGAGCCGGTGTTAGTGTTATGCCTCTCTCTTTATATCGTAGACTTGACTTGAATAAGTTGACACCTACTGAAATATCTTTGCAAATGGCTGATAAATCAACTGCTATACCTGTCAGTATTTGTGAGGATGTGCCTGTTGTGGTTGCAAACGTTACTATTTTAACGGACTTCGTTATTCTTGATATTCCCGAGGACGATAGTATGTCTATTATTCTTGGAAGACCTTTTCTGAATACTGCAGGGGCGGTTATTGATTGCAACAAAGGCAATGTCACTTTTCATGTTAATGGTAATTAGCACACGGTACACTTTCCGAGGAAACAACCTCAAGTTCATAGTATCAACTCTATTGGAAAAATCCCATCCATTATATTTGGAGGCTTTGAATTTCCTCTTCCTACTATCAAGAAGAAATATGATATTCTTATTATTGGGGATGTGCATATCCCCGTTGAGGTAACACAGTGTTATTTGAAATTTCTCCGGTTTCATGTTAATCGGAATGAGTTTGTTAACAAGACCTGATCAACCTTGTTAGTGGATTCCTTTTGATGAGCATGAGACGGATGAAACTAGAAGCACAAACTTCTGTACCCTCTTTATACTTTCTGTTATTTAGATGAAATAAAGTAAAAATAGTATTTTTCTGTCTGTCTCCTGATTTATCCGTGCAATATAAAAATATCCCGAAAATAAAAGTCCTCCAAATGCCATGCCAATTTAATATGATTTTTTCAGGAATATTTGAGGATTTATGGTACTGAAATCACCGCGGGGGGAGCTGCCACCTGGCCACGAGGGTGGAGGGCGCGCCCCCTGCCTCGTGGGCCCACGGTGGCCCTCCTCCACTTATTCCTGCACCCATCCTCTTCTTCTTCCTCCCACAAACCCGAATAACCAGCCCAAGCACGAGTTCTAGCTCACTTTGCTGCGATTTTCGATCTCCTTGCTCAAAGCACCTCTCGCAAAACTGCTTGGGGAGATTGTTCCTTGGTATGTGACTCCTCCATTGGTCCAATTAGTTTTTGTTCTAGTTCTTTATTCATTGCAAATTTGTGCTGCATAGGTGACCATGTTCTTGAGCTTGCATGTCAAATTTATAAGGTTCCAAGTAGTTCTAATGCATGACATAGGCTCTAGGCACTTGTAGGAGTAGTTGCTATCAATTTTGTTGAGCTTTGTTCACTTTTGTTTGAAGTTACTAAAAATTTAAGATTATTTCAGAAAAAAATGAAGAGACTTTTGAGGGGCTCATCGAGCCCAAGCTCGAAGGAAAAACAAAATGAAGAAGCACAGAGGCCCAAATATAATTTGCCTCGTACCGTGGAGGTCCGGCCGTGTGAATGGCCTTCCGATGGCTTCTTGAGACGAGCCGGGATTTATGAGGATTTCTATTCATTAATTGAGAATGCCGGCCTCACCGACTTCCTCCACGACCAACGTCATCAGTATCTCTTACTCACAAATTCTTTTGTGCAAAACTTCTACTTTTTCCCTAAGGAATCACCTCCTTCAGTAGAGTTTCATTTATATGGCGTTGTTAAGAAGATGCCATTAGCTGAATTTTGCAAGGTTTGCAACATACCCCCTGAGGGCACCTTAGAGGAACCACACCGTAATGAGGTGGAAGCGTTTATTAACACAATCACTGTGGGAGAAACCAGGAAGGTTTCTGATGGAAGAATCACTAGCATACATTTTCCTGTTTTACGCTACTTTGCCATATTTGCTAGTCGTTGCTTGATTGGTCATGGAAACTGTGGAAACCTTAGTGTTCCTGATATTATTATTATTTTGTTCCATGGTTTATACCGCGATAACACTGTTAGTATAGGCGGAATTATCGCTAGACGGTTAAGTTTGAACCATACTAAGGGCCCCATTTTTGGAGGCATTTATGCTTCACCCCACGCTGCACATTTTAACATACCTATTAGGCTTCATGAGAAAGAACAAAAATTGCTGCCTAGTGCTTATTTAGATTATAAGAGTATGCTAGCACATGATTTTATTGTTAAGGGCAGGGAAGGAGAGCTCAAATATAAATTATTCTTTCATAAACATCCTCCTGAAATTATTACCTTGCCTGCTCCTTCCTTGTTTAATTTTGAAGGACCTTACCTCGTTGTGTGGGCTGCCATTCAAGCCTACCGGAATCCTACACCAGCCCCGAAACCACAAGATGAGCCTCCACGACAATCTGTTTATTCTTGGGATATGGAGATGGCTGTCAGCCAGTGGCAGTCAGAGTCTTCTTCATTTCAGTACGACCCCAGCTACACCTACGGGTATCCGCCAGGTCATCCCTGGCCATGAACCAACTTAGGCCAAAAGCCTAAGTTTGGGGGGAGTATGTATTTCTCACCGACATTCCATTTATGTTCACACACACTCATTGCTAGATGTCGGTGCTCATACTCTTTCACTGTAATATCCATGCTAGTTTATTTTCTTTTTCCTGCTTTCTTCTTGTGTGTTTGTTAAACCTTAAGAAAAAAACAAAAAAAATTAGTAATAGCTTTTAGCTAGTTTACTTTTCTTACTGTAGTAGTAATAATTAAAAAGAAAACCCAAAAATATTTCCTGTTCTTCTTTTGCTTGTTGGGAGTTTTCCCGTGCAAATAGTTTTTATTTCTTTTCTTTTCTTTGGGGGTCGATAGGAGAAGACCATGATTAAATTGTTGAAGTGGCTCTTATATGCATTATTGTTGATTTAACCAAGAGCCCACATTGCTTTGTCTTCTCCTGTTTATTGAATGCTCGCAGATTCCAGCTTAGTCCAATGCACGCACACTCTTATTATTATTCACATTGTTTGGACGTTCAAGTGAAAGGCAATTATCATGATATATGATGGACTGACTGAGATGAGAAAAGCTGGTATGAACTCAACCTCTTTTGTTTCTGTAAATATGATGAGTTCATCGTTCTTGATTCGGCTTATTATGAATAAACATGTTTGCAATGACAATTAGAGATCATACTTGCTTGTGCCATGCTTGATTAGCTATGAGTTATAATAGTTTACCTTGCGTGCCAACATGCTATTGAAATGGTTATGATGTGGTATAGCGGGGTGGTATCCTCCTTTGAATGATTTAAGTGACTTGACTTGGCACATGTTCACACATGTAGTTGAAACAAATCAACATGGCCTTCACGATATTTATGTTCATGGTGGATTATATCCTACTCATGCTTGCATCCAATGTTTATTAATTTTAATGCATGTACATGACTGTCGTCGCTCTCTAGTTGGTCGCTTCCAAGTCTTTTGCTAGCCTTCACTTGTACTAAGCGGGAATACTGCTTGTGCATCCAATCCCTTAAACCCCACAGTTATTTCGGATGAGTCCACTATACCTTCCTATATACGGTATCTACCTGCCGTTCCAAGTAAATTTGTATGTGCCAAACTCTGAACCTTCAAATAAACATTCTGTTTTGTATGCTCGAATAGCTCATGTATCAACTAGGGCTGCCCTTATCTTCCATGTTTGGCGGGTTATTCTCAAGAGGAGTGGACTCCGTTCCTCACTCACGAGAAAATGGCTGGTCACCGGGATGGCCAGTCCCATGCTTTATGCAAACTAAATCAAAATTAATTGCAAACAAAACTCCCCCTGTGACTTGATGTTAGTTGGAGGCACTCGTTGTTTCGAGCAAGCCATGGATTGATGCTTGTTGGTGGAGGGGGAGTATAAACTTTACCATTCTATTTGGGAACCGCCTATAATGTGTGTAGCATGGAAGATATCGCCATCTCTTAGTTGTTATGTTGACAATGAAAGTATACCGCTCAAAATATTATTTTACCTCTATTTCAAAACCGAGCTCTCACACCTCTACAAATCCCTGCTTCCCTTTGCGAAGGGCCTATCTATTTACTTTTATGTTGAGTCATCACCCTCTTATTCAAAAGCACTAGCTGGAGAGCGCAGCAGTCATTTGCATCCATTACTTTTAATTTATATTGGGTATGACTATGATTGGATCTCTTTTACCATGAATTACAATGTCTAGTCAGTCCTTGATCTTTAAAGGTGCTCTGCATTTATGTTTTACGGTATCAGAAAGGGCTAGTGAGATACCATCTTGTTATATCATGTTGTGATTGTTTTGAGAAAGTGTTGTCATCCAAGATTTATTATTATCGCTCACTAGCTGATTATGTTATTGATATGAGTAAACATGAGACCTAAGAATTATTGCAAATGTGGTTAGTCATAATCTTTGCTGAAAACTTGAATTCTGGCTTTGCATATTTACAACAACAAGAGCAAACAAAGTTTGTAAAAGTTTTTCTTTTTCTCTTTCAGTTTGTCAACTAATTGCTTGAGGACAAGCAAGGGTTTAAGCTTGGGGGAGTTGATACGTCTCCATCGTATCTACTTTTCCAAACACTTTTGCCCATGTTTTGGACTCTAATTTGCATGATTTGAATGGAACTAACCCGGACTGACGCTGTTTTCAGCATAATTGTAATGATGTTGTTTTATCTGCAGAAAACCAAAGTTCTCGGAATGACCTGAAACTCAACGGAACATCTTGTTAAAAATAATAAAAAATCCTCGCCAAAGATGAAGACCAGGGGGCCCACACCCTGTCCACGAGGGTGTGGGGCGCGCCCCCCCTAGGGCGCGCCCCTACCTCGTGGGCCCCCTGGAGCTCCTCCGACGCCAACTCCAACTCTATATATTTGCTTTCGGGGAAAAATAGAGGAGAAGAAATCATCACGTTTTACGATACGGAGCCGCCGCCAAGCCTTAAAACCACTCGCGAGGGCTGATCTGGAGTCCGTTTGGGGCTCCGGAGAGGGGGATTCATCGCCGTCGTCATCATCAACCATCCTCCATCACCAATTTCATGATGCTCACCGCCGTGCGTGAGTAATTCCATCGTAGGCTTGCTGGACGGTGACGGGTTCACTATTAGGAAAAGGCCTTCTAGTGGCGCACCTGTTTTGGCTACTAATGACGCATTACAGGTGCGCCACTAGCATCCCGCCATTAGAATTTTTTACTAATGGCGCACCCCTGGTGCGCCATTAGTATACCAGATACATTAGTATATCACACGGTGCGCCATTACTATCTGACTTAGTAATGGCGCACCACATATAGGGTGCGCCATTACTAACAAAAAATTTTCAAAAAATATTTTTTCAATTTTGTTAGTAATGGTGCACCACATATCTGGTGCGCCATTACTAACAATTTTTTTTCAAATTTTTTGCAGTATTTTTTTGTTTTATTCTTAATCTTGGGTCAATATGCTTAATCTCAAGTCAAACCGCACTCCGTGGTCAAACTTCCCAAAAGGTCACCCATCCTCACACTACTCCAGCCCAAGCACGCTTAACTTCGCAGTTCTATCCAACCCCAGCACCACCTCACTTAACAGGCACTTGTTGATATATTTATCATATCAATCCTATTGTACCTTGTTGATGTCTATGACTTTGTTCATGTTTATGAATGTGATGAAATTTTGAAAAAAAATATTTCAAACTTCCCGGTCATATTACTAGTGACTTTGAAAAAATTACAAAAACAAAAAACAAAAAATTCAAATTTTCTTTTCTGTTACTAGTGGCGCACCTAGCATATGGTGCGCCACTAGTAAGTTTGAATTTTTTTCATTTCCCCCCTCTAGATCTTAAAAGCCCCGTATCTTTCATTCTGTTAGGTTTTTGGGGTTTTGAAGATGTTAAACAAAGTTCCCCCGGTTCAATTCAGATGTAACTTTTCGAGTAGATGATTTTTCATATAAAAACCTTTTTCATCGGAGTTCGTATGCAAAAGTTATGCCCATTTTACTAAATTCCAGAGAGATTTTGCAAATAAATTCGAAATTCATATTTGTAAATTTTCCCAACAACTAGACCACATATCACATGGGAAACTTATTTTCTTTTATTTTTTTGACATTTCTATCATTTTCTTTTTTTTGAAACTTAAAAGGAGGTCCACGGGTGGGGGTGCATTTGGTAACTCAGAAAGTTACAAATGGCGCACCACCTAACAGGTGCGCCATTAGTAACCCTGGTTACTAATAGCGCACCTGTTAGGTGGTGCGCCATTACTAGTTTTGCAAAAAAATAAAAAAAATAAAAAAAATAATTGTTAGTAGTGGCGCACCGCGGTTGTGGTGTGCCATTACTAGTGTTGAAAAAAAGTAAAAAAAATGTTAGTAGTGGCACACGGAGCGCGTGGTGCGCCATTAGTATTTTTGGAAAAAAATATATGCTAGTAGTGGCGCACCATGGGTGTGGTGCGCCATTAGTGTCTATCACACTAATGGCGCACCAACACATGATGCGCCACTGCTATATAGTAGTGGCGCACCACATGTCTGGTGCGCCATTAGTGTCAATATTATCTATAGCCCTTTTCCTAGTAGTGGTTGGATGAGATCTATAATGTAATCGAGTTAGTTTTGTTACGGTTTGATCCCTAGTATCCATTATGTTCTGAGATTGATGTTGCTATGACTTTGCTATGCTTAATGCTTGTCACTAGGGCCCGAGTGCCATGATTTCAGATCTGAACCTATTATGTTTTCATGAATATATGTGAGTTCTTGATCCTATCTTGCAAGTCTATAGTCACCTACTATGTGTTATGATCTGGCAACCCCGAAGTGACAATAATCGGGACCACTCCCGGTGATGACCATAGTTTGAGGAGTTCATGTATTCACTATGTGCTAATGCTTTTTTCCGGTTCTCTATTAAAAGGAGGCCTTAATATCCCTTAGTTTCCATTAGGACCCAGCTGCCACGGGAGGGTAGGACAAAAGATGTCACGCAAGTTCTTTTCCATAAGCACGTATGACTATATTCAGAATACATGCCTACATTACATTGATGAATTGGAGCTAGTTCTGTGTCACCTATGTTATGACTGTCACATGATGAACCGCATCCGGCATAATTATCCATCACCGATCCAATGCCTACGAATTTTCCATATACTGGTTTACGCTTATTTACTTTCCCGTTGCTATTGTTACAATCACTACAAAATACCAAAAATATTACTTTTGCTTTTGTTACTCTTTTGTTTCCGTTACCACTACTACCATATTACTTTGCTACTAAATACCTTGCTGCAGATATTAAGTTATCCAGGTGTGGCTGAATTGACAACTCAGTTGCTAATACTTCAGAATATTCTTTGGCTCCCCTTGTGTCGAATCAATAAATTTGGGTTGAATACTCTACCCTCGAAAGCTGTTGCGATCCCCTACGCTTGTGGGTTATCAGAGACGCGACACTGGCCAGACTGTTGCAGGACTTTGTTCTTCGGGGTTGGGGGAAAATTGGACCCTGTAACAGGGAAGTGCCTTTGGACCAACGAGCAGCTGAACACACCCATCGAGAAGCTTCAGGAGTATATCAAAAAGGCGCAGCAAGGAAAGTTCGTTCCGAACAGAGAAAACGACGAGCTCACAGAGGCCCTCGGGAATCCTGAGCACCCCGAACAGACACGAGGCACGCCAGGCTCCCTTTCGTGGAAGGCTGGATTTCACGACGCAGGCGGTTACAAATGCCGAGAGAGGAAGAAAAAAGGAGTTGACCCAACTACAGGCGCTGCACACAAGGGTACAAGAGCTAGAGGCAGTTCGCAGCACGCGACCTGCCGAAGCTACACCCGAAGCTACCCCGCCATCTCAGTGGAGAAGCAGCGTGGCTTCCACGGAGCTGCTTCAGGAGCCTGTCTTCATGACTCCTGCTAGCTACCCCGTAGATGCTATCACAGAGTCTCAGCATTTCCACCTTATGACGCAGTGGATGGCATTGAAAGTCAAGGCGGCTGTTGGCTCTGTTGCACCTCCTGAACCTGGCGCAACTTTTCACTGCCGGCCGATTCCAGAAGTATATGCTAGGGTGATGGTGGATGAAATCACAGAAGGATTTGAGGACCTCCAGCTTGACCACCCTACGGGTGACAGGGAGACTCGACTAGGTTCTTGTCTGAAGACTCCATGCCTATGGCGGAAGGAGCTCATCAACCTTCCGAACTAGACGCCTCCGCCTCCTCCTCCTCCTCCGATGAGTCAGGGCGAGTGATAATCAGGGCACTCAGCCTCCTTTCTCCGGCGCATGGCGGCACTCCGCCTCCTTCTCCGCCTGCGCCGGCGCGCCCGAGCAGCCACCAGCCTCCTCCTTCTCCGCCTTGCCAGCAAGGGCTGAAGAGACCCGCCGCCGCCCCGGCTGCTCCGGCGCGTCGTAGTCCTTCTCTTCCGCCTCGTAAGCAAGCACAAAAGAAGACAGCAGCAGTCGCTCCGTCTGCTCCGGCATCTAGCAGTACAGCTAGAGGCGGGAGGGAATACAGATACGGTCCACCTCTCAAGCGTCTAGAGAAGTTACCGTACAAGATAACCGTGGAAGAAAACAAGAAGATCATGCAAAAAGAAGTGAAGGACTTCTTTGAAGGGGCGAAAGCAGAGAGACATCCACCTCCAGAGGAGAAGGTAGATCCTGTGAAAGCAAAGCGCACTATCGATGCCCTGAGGAAACCACCAAAGTCTCTGCCAAAAACCAACTATGAGCGCGTTACTGAAAAGGCATATCTCGAAGCGGAGCGGTCGGGAAGTACTATCAGTGATCAAAGGTTAAAAGAATGACGAGCAGCTAGGAAAAAAATTGCCCAGCTCGGCGAGCAAGCGAACCAATCGTGCCCCCCCCCCCCGCTCAATGTGTCTAGCGACATCGTCGCTAATGCTCCGAGGATGGTGCCCGGTTATAGCAATCTTGGAGATTACCTGCCCGACGATGTACATTATGATTTCTTGGAGGTGGACGAACACAGATACGAGTACGGGAAGCCTCTCGTCAAAGATGAAAAATCTCTAACAACGATGATGCGAAGATTCCATGACTGGTACATGAAAACCTACAGAGAGTTTGGGGGGACGAATACTTTGTATCTGAGAGTTAAAGAGGAGCACGACCTCATTGGAATTGATTTGTTGCATGTTCCATTTGAGGAGTTCTTCCAGTTCTTCAATCAAAAGGCCCTCGATAAATTAACGTTCACTTGCTACTGTGTGCAAGTACTACTTCTGTCATTAAGTCTATATATAGCTCAGCTCTTTCATTGCATGTATTTATAATTATCCTCACTATATTATGCAGATTGAAGATCGTTGAGTGCAGAAAAGCAGAAATGTATGATATTGGGTTCATTAACACAAATCTCATAGATGAATTTCAGGTTAAAAAGAGCGCCAAAGATGCCGAGGCCAACTTGCTCAAATCATTGTTAATAAAACAAAACAAAGATTTAATACTCTTTCCTTAAAACTTCAAGTGATTGTTACTGTCATGTGCATATTCGGTTTCCCTTATTACTCGAGCGAGGTTATAGTAATGTAATTGATGAGTTATGCATGCGTGCGCAGCTTCCACTATATTCTCCTCGAGATTAAGCTTGAGCGGGGACTAGTAACCGACTTAGACTCAAGACGAAAAGATCCCGGGACCTATGCGGACATGACTAAAATTCTCAATAAGTAAGTTCAATCGATCATTATCGCACCATATCTGCAACTTTTTGTTCATTTCCTAATATCTCAAGTAATAATTATTTTCTATGTCTTGCAGGGTTTGGAAACAGTTCACCACAGAAGCTCCGGGACTGCCGAAGGAGCTGCGATATACATATCCGAAAGTAATTACTACTAGCTAGCTAGTTGCGCGCATCTCCCATTGATTCTAGCTACTTTCATCAATGCCATTTATAATGCTTCATTATCAGTTTGATTGACCTCTATTTCTCGTAAAGTGCTTGTGGCAGGAACAAGGGAATGATTACTATGGATACTACGTGTGCGAGTTCATCTACAACGCGACTTGCAAAGATAAGCGGGGCTACTCTAAAAGACAATATGAAGTGCGTAAGCAATAATATTCACAATTTAATTTTATTACACCATCATTTCTGTTAAGTTTCATTCATATATATGTATTAACCCCCTTCTTCAAATTAGACGCGGCAAATGCGGAATGAACTCCTACCACAAGATCGCATGAAAGAAATTCAAGATGAATTGGCGGGATTCTTTATTGACCACATCATCAATAAAGCCGGAGAATACCATGTGGAAGTTGAGTTCAAATGCTAGGGGATTGTAAGAGATCTTACATATTGTATATGTATGTAGCCAGTAGCGTCGGATAGATAATACAAAAACTTGTTGTTCGACCAATCTCTCGGAGAAGGAGAGGTCGATCACTTCTCTCGGTATGCATGACGAACTTCTGTACTTAATGGTTTCCTTCATTTTCTTACTAGCTAGCGTGTCGAGGGCCTCTCTATACGTATAGTATGTAGCATTGACCAAGCACGGAGATAAGAGAGGACACTTCTTGTAACGCCCCGAGACCGATGTGCCAGGTGTCGTTCAGTTATTCCATGTTGTTGCCTTGTCATTGCTTGCGTGTCATGCATTGCATATCATGTCATCATGCGCATTTCATTTGCATACGTGTTCGTCTCATGCATCCGAGCATTTTCCCCGTTGTTCGTTTTGCAATCCGGCGTTCCGTTCTCCTCCGGTGGTCATTTCTACCTTTCTTTCATGTGTGGGGATTAAACATTTCCGGATTGGACCGAGACTTGTCAAGCGGCCTTGGTTTACTACCGGTAGACCGCCTGTCAAGTTTCGCACCATTTGGACTTCCTTTGATACTCCAACGGTTAACCGAGGGACCGGAAAGGCCTCGTGTGTGGTGCAGCCCAACACCCTTCCAATTTGGCCCAAAACCCACCTAAACCCTCTCCACCCTCTCGGTCGTTCGATCACGATCGTGTGGCCGAAAACCGCACCTCATTTGGACTCTCCTAGCTCCCTCTACCTATAAATATGTGCACCCCGTTCATTTTCACGGATGAAACCCTAGATCCACCCCTCCACCGCGCATCTGGACGCGTCCTCGCCGCGCCAGACATGTCCACCCCGCCGGACACCTCACTCCATCCAATCAGAAGTTGCCACGTCGCCCCGCCGCCACCTTCTCTCTCCTCCCACCGCCGCCGCGGCCCGCACGGGCCCAGATCCGCACCGCCAAGCCCGCGCGCCTCCGCCGCCACTCACCGCGCCCGCGCCGCCATCCCGCTGCCGGCCGCCCCCGAGCATCGCCGCCCTGCCGAGCGCTCCACCACCGCGCCGCCAGCTCGTGCCTCGCCGCCTGCCTCGCCCGCCGGCCGCCGACGCCGACCTCGCCACGGTGCGCCGCCCCGCGCCCCATCCGTGCTCCGGCGACCTCCCCGCGACGTCGAGACCCTCCTCCGGCGAACCCCGACGAGTTACTCCGGCCGGATCCATCAACCTCGACGAGCTGCTACAGTAACTCCGGCGATCTCCTCGGTCCGCGTGCTGGATCTGGATCTGGAATTCGGAGGTTGACTTTTTCCCTCCTAACCTTATTTTCGAGCATACTTTGACCTGCCATATCTCCGCATCCGTAGCTCCGTTTTGGACATATAGTATATCAAAATGTTCGTCTCGACGAGTACATCATTGCATTCCATTGCATCATTTTCTTTTGAGTTCATCTTGATGCCCGAAATGCTGCTAGAAGAGGGCTTCGTGAGTTAATTGTCAGATCTGCTAGTTCATCTTAGACTTTTGTCATTTTTCCCATGATTGTTGTGTGCATGATATGCCGGTGAGTCCTTCATATGTTTTGTTAAGCATTTTGTTATCTTTCCAGAGGTGCAACCCATGCATTTTTAGGATGTGTGTGGTGACTTGTGCAAGCTTGCAAAGTGAGGCACTTGGTAAATCTGTTTTCAGTGACTTAGTAGTTTTCACTAAGTCTGGGATTGTTTAGTTCATGATGCCATATGTTCAGGTTGTTTTCTAGTGATCCGTGCCTCTTTTGAGGATGATTAGTAAAGGAGTTTTGTTAATATTGTAGTGCTCTATCCATCCATGTCTTTGCTTGCAATTATGGAGAACTCTAGCTTGAGTCAATCGAGCTCTATTTTTGCTTCGTTGTAAATCTGGGAAGATCGTCAACTTGTTTGCGATTTTGCCGATGTTATTGTAGATGATCCATGCATGCTATGCCATTGTTCTTGCCATGTCTAGCTAGCATTTTGTGCCTTCTTAATGGATGTATGCTTGCCTTGCCATGACTTGCACCGTGGTGAGTGCATCGAGCTCGTTTACATGCCTTCGTGAGTTATATTTCTGCATGTCTCAGTTTTCACTAAGTCTGAAAACTGATTAAGTTTTAACTATGTTCGTGTGCTTGTTAGTATATTTTGTGATCCCTTTTGGCCCCAGGTCACTTAGGGACTTTTGTTAAGCTTGTAGAGTAGCTCCATGCCATGTTCTTATTTGTCATAATCAGGTCATGTATCATGTTGTTTTGTTGCTCCGAAGAGGGCTTCACGATCTGAAATTTCAGACAAGTGTTAATTTCACTAAGTCTGAAATTTGTTTTGCATTTGCGTTTTTGCCATGCTTGTTTGAACCTCTTAATGGATGAATTGGCCGTGGCTCAGTGCTAGTCTTTTGTTAAGCATCTTGAATGCATCCTTGCCATGTATTTTGTTGCCATGTTTGAGTGCTGTAGCATGTTCATCTCATTGCATTTAGATGCCTACTTGCTGTAAGTCGCAGACCGGTGTCATATTTGAAACGCTTGCCATTTCCAAACCATAACTCCGATTCCGGCGTTCTTTATATCGTTTTCAAGCGATTTCATCCCGCCTTTCCAGTGGCACACTTGGTTTTCCAAGTTGATGCTAGGTTCATGCATTTCCTGTCATATCTTGCATTTTGCATACCGCATCGCATACCGCATCTCGCATATCATACCATGTTCATGTGTTGGTTGTTTACTTTGTTGTGTGCTTCTTTTCCGGTGTTTGCTGCTTCGGGTTGGTTCCGGTAACGTCGCGTTTGTGAGGACCCGTTCGTCTAAGTCCGTTTGTCTTCTTCATGGACTCGTTCTTCTTCCTTGCGGGATTTCAGGCAAGATGATCATACCCTCGAAATCACTACTATCTTTGCTATGCTAGTTTGCTCGCTCTTTTGCTATGCCTATGCTGCGATAACTACCACTTGCTTGTCATGCCTCCCATATTGTTGAACCAAGCCTCTAACCCACATTGTCTTAGCAAACCATTGTTCGGCTATGTTACCGCTTTGCTCAGCCCCTCTTATAGCGTTGTTAGTGGCAGGTGAAGATGGAAGTTTGGTCCTTGTTGGAACATGGAGATGTTGTTCCTTGTTGGAACATGTTTACTTGTCGAGATATCACAATATATCTTATTTAATTAATGCATCTATATACTTGGTAAAGGGTGGAAGGCTCGGCCTTATGCCTCGTGTTTTGTTCCACTCTTGCCGCCCTAGTTTCCATCATATCGGTGTTATATTCCCGGATTTTGCGTTCCTCACGCGGTTGGGCTATAATGGGAACCCCTTGACAGTTCGCCTTATGTAAAGCTTTTCCAGCAATGCCCAACATTGGTTTTACCATTTGCCACCTAGCCTTTTTCCCTTAGGAGTCGCGCATCCCGAGGGTCATATTTATTTTATCCCCCCCGGGCCAGTGCTTGTCTAAGCGTTGGTCCAAACTAGAGCCCCTTGCAGCGCCACCTCGGGGAAACTCGATGGCTGGTTTTAGTTGTACGGATTGCTTATCCGGTGTTGCCCTGAGAACGAGATATGTGCAGCTCCCATCAGGATGTCGGCACGTCGGGCGGTGTTGCTGGTTTAGTTTTACCTTGTCGAAATGTCTTGTTGTACCGGGATACCGAGTCTGATCGGAACGTCTCGGGTGGAGGTCTATTCCTTCGTTGACCATGAGAGCTTGTGATGGGCTAAGTTGGGACACCCCTGCAGGGATTTGAACTTTCGAAAGCCATGCCCGCGGTTATGGGCAGATGGGAATTTGTTAACATTCGGTTGTAGAAAACCTGAAGTCGACCTTAATTAAAATGAATCAACCGCGTTTGTTACCGTGATGGTCTCTTTCCGGCGGTGTCCGGGAAGTGAACACGGTTGTTGGAGTTATGCTTGACGTGGGTTGTTTTAGGATCACTTCTTGATCATACTTTCATCGACCGTGCTTGCCTTCTCTTCTCGCTCTCATTTGCGTATGTTAGCCACCATATATGCTAGTCGCTTGCTGCAGCTCCACCTCATACCTTTACCTTACCCATAAGCTTAAATAGTCTTGATCGTGAGGGTGCGAGATTGCTGAGTCCCCGTGGCTCACAGATACTTCCAAAACCAGCTTGCAGGTGCCGATGAGTCCGTGCAGATGTTGCAACCCAGCTCAGGAGGAGCTCGATGAAGATCTTGTCCTTTGTGTTGTTTCGTTCTAGTTGATCAGTAGTGGAGCCCAGTTGGGGTCGATCGGGGACCTTTGTCGCATTTGGGGTTCTTCTTTTATTTTGGTTCCGTAGTCGGACCTTGATTGTTCTTGGATGTTGTAATGCTTTATTCATGTATTTGTGTGAAGTGGCGATTGTAAGCCAACTATGTATCTTTTCCCCTATTGTATTACATGGGTTGTGTGAAGATTACCTCACTTGCGACATATGCCTTCAATGCGATTATGCCTCTAAGTCGTGCCTCGACACGTGGGAGATATAGTCGCATCGAGGGTGTTACAAGTTGGTAATCAGAGCCTTCCCCGACCTTAGGAGCCCCCACTAATTAATCATTTTTAGCGGCCGAGTTGTGTCCAGAAAAATGTTTTGAGTCTTCTAGGAATTATATATCGGAGAGTTTAGGAATTCGTTTTACTTCCCAGTCTTCTCATCGCTCTGGTGAGGCATCCTGACGTAGAGATTTGACTCTTCTCTTCTCAAATTTCACTAAAAAAAAATTTAGGATCACGCAGGTATCTTGGAATCGTTCCGATGGTTTTATGATGAGAACATTGTCTTGGTGCCTCCTGTCAGGGGTTTAGTGGAAGTGTCCTGGGGAGTTGAGCTCTGAGGTGTTGTCGTCATAATTTTATCGTTGCAGTTCTGGAATACCTGAGTTTAGTACGCCGACATCGAAAAATCTCTTTTATGCAGTTCGTTGGTGAGATAACCTCGACGCCACCCAGTACTGGGGCGGGAGTTCGGGAGTATTGCCATAACTTGTATAACGGATGCTTTTCGAAGGTTGAGGTAGATGAATTCCGAAGGTTTCTTGGTTATGTGTTGAAGGATGGATACAGCTGGATGTAGGATTTGCTAGATTTGGGTGAGATATTATGCTTGCCCTGTATCCCCAACACCTGATTGCATAACCGGAAAATTTCGGGAGTTTCATAGGTGGGAATTCAAGTAGCTCTTAGGATATATTTCCGACAGATGTATGATATGAAATTGGGGTTCGATGTCTAGTGGTCCGCCTATTCATGGTCGATTTTACAGTGGTCTCGTTGTGTCTTAAAGAGTCTTTGGCTATGCCGACTCGGGGACGCTTCGTATGTCATGTGCACTGCCTTGTACATGATGGTGCTGTACGATCGAGCCCGTGTAGGCCCCACCACGAAAACTTCGGACGAAATCTCTATCATATGTTTGTTCCGGCTTATTCTGCAAGCCAACGCTTTGTTTTGTTTGGAGTTGTGGTATTCGAGTTGCTTCGAAGTCAAATGTTTATTCCATACCTTCCTCAAATGGTGTTCTCATACTCCGATGTGAATACTAATCCGTCATGATAGTTGAGTGTGTCATGTCAATCCTTTTCACCGGTGTGCTTCTCTTCAAGTGGATCCAATCTTGTCAACATTCACAAGATCAAGTATCAGTTCTTCTCAACGTTGTTTGTGTCATCCATCTCCAAGTTGCCTTTGTTTTTCCCAACCTCCCTCCCTTGTTTTCTGTAAGGACTCAGATTTCTTAATCGAGTATCCATCTTATTGATGTGAAGCCTCTTCATCCTTTTCTTTCAAGTTTCGATCAGGTGATTTATCGTGCAGTTGCTAACGGAGCTTCAAGCTCATCATTCTTCGTTCTTTTCCTTCTACGGTGCACTTAATTCAAGCTTTTGGTGTTGATCATATTCTTTTCCGTATTTCAAATGCCTTCTCGTGCCGGTGCACCTCTTTATCTTTCACTTCTCGCTATTCAATTGTTCCGGAGTGCTCAAGATATCTCGAAGATTTGTGTTTCCACTCTGCTTTCGCTCCAACTCTTCTGAGGATGTTATCTCATTCAAGTAATTTAATTCAACCGGTGCATTCTCCTGTTCAATTAATCTTTTCAAAGGTGTTTCTTTTGAGTGGGCCCTAACCCACAGGTCTTTTTCCAGGATCTTACCTGACTCTTCTTATTTTTCCAGAGCTTCTCAAATTCTTTTCTAAAGTTTGACGTAAGAATGATCTTCATCAGTCAAGTACCTTTCTCCAAGATCTTTCAAATTCTTTTCATAGTTGGCTCAACCTCTTTGTTTTGATTCTTCCAGAGTATCTAAATAATTCTTGGTGATGTTTCTCGTCGTCATTCTCGGAGATTTGAAGACCGAAGAAGATTTTTATCCCAATCTTGCTCCACTCTCCCCAAGATTCGTGGTTCAAGCTTGATACCATCCTCTCATAATTGTTTTGATTGTGAGAATTCCTTTCACCCATCCGGTGCAATTCAGGAGTCTTTTCAGGTTGATTATCCGGAGTCCATCAATTCAGTTTATTCATTCTCAGCTTTCAGTTATCATTCTCCAATCTTACCGGTGCTTCGTTCAAGTGATCTCTATTCGGCTCGTAATCCCTTCGTTCTCATATATCTAAATTCTCTCAAGTTTCTTCGTTAATTTTATAATTCTTCCCAGTGTTTCTTTACCTGCTCTTCATTCATTTTCAATTCTTACGGTGGTTCGTTCAAGATTTCTCTTCCTTATCAATTTATTCGTTGTTTCAATCATACCGGTGGTTCGTTGAAGACCTTCTCAAGTTTGCGCGATATCTATCTTAATCCTTTCTACAAGAATAAGTCGTATTCAATCCATTGTTTGTCATCAATTTAATTGGTGAAGGATACGCATAACATAATTCTTATTCTTGTTCCATCCAAGTGATCAATTCCTGCTTTTCCGGAGCGGTTCATCATACTTGTTATTGGTTTCAAGTGCTCGTCTTTCTTTCCAGGAGTTTCGAGCTCTCGCAATTATCTTATCACGGAGATCCATCTAAATCATTACAAGGTTTCACCTTGTGTTTCTAACTTCTCTCTATTTTCGTTATTCTTTTTTATTACCGGAGTTTCTTCATGGAGGCTATACATGGTGGTCCATCAACGATTTATATCCCTTCTCCAACAGTTCGTTGAGATTATTTTCTAAGAGCTCAAGCTTTCTTCATATTGTAATCCGGAGTGCTTTCTTTCTTCCTGATCATTGGAGGTGGTATTATGTCATTCTTGATAATTTGAATTCATGTTTCATGATTCACATGTTGTCATGAATGAGATATTTTAAATCCATTAATCTCGTCATTGGAGTTATCTTGGGTTATATTTCACCCAAAGCCTTCTCTAAGGTTTGTTGCTATTATGGTGCTTATAATTGACCCAAGTTCTTCATTTATCCTCC
This sequence comes from Triticum aestivum, assembly GCF_018294505.1. NCBI lineage: Eukaryota > Viridiplantae > Streptophyta > Magnoliopsida > Poales > Poaceae > Triticum > Triticum aestivum. The sequence goes on from NC_057794.1 coordinate 53,627,514, forward strand.
TAGTGAAATAGTTTCTCGTCTTCTTGTTCATTTCAATCCAATCTTGTTTGGCAGGTTGTCACCTCATAATTTGAGTTGTATTCCATAAGACCATATCAAGCTTATTATTTTCGTTGTGGGTTTTCACAACAACTCCGTTCGACCCTTCTCCTAAAGATGCCTCTTCAAGCTTTTTTTTGTGGCAGAAGTTGGCATTTTCTTCTCCATTCTCCTATCTCAATTATCTATCTTCTATTCTTTTGTTCCGGAGGCATTGTGATGTTGCTCTCTTCTACCCATCTTCTTGTTTTGTCATGATAGTGTTCGTTTCTTTGCTTATCCATTCAACCGGAGTGCTGTCCAAATTATATCATTCTCAATCCTTTTCTATCTTGTTTTAACCGGAGTGTTTTCAATATTTGTCTTGCCCTTCAAACTCAAGGCTTTTCGCAATGTTCTTTGTTCCTCTTTTCTAAAGGGGTGTTTTCGACTTAGTTCACCTTCGTTGTACTCTTTTCTCGAATTTGTTCAACCTTTGCAAGGTTCTCGGGTTTCACTCGTTTGTCAGAGAAGCAACTTAGTTTACCTATTCTCTTTCTCCTCCGTTTTCCCTCCGGTGCCATTCTAGATCTCGGGACGAGATCCTCTCGTAGTGGTGGAGTGTTGTAACGCCCCGAGACCGATGTGCCAGGTGTCGTTCAGTTATTCCATGTTGTTTCCTTGTCATTGCTTGCGTGTCATGCATTGCATATCATGTCATCATGCGCATTTCATTTGCATACGTGTTCGTCTCATGCATCCGAGCATTTTCCCCGTTGTTCGTTTTGCAATCTGGTGTTCTGTTCTCCTCCGGTGGTCATTTCTACCTTTCTTTCATGTGTGGGGATTAAAAATTTCCGGATTGGACTAAGACTTGTCAAGCGGCCTTGGTTTACTACCGGTAGACCGCCTGTCAAGTTTCGCACCATTTGGACTTCGTTTGATACTCCAACGGTTAACCGAGGGACCGAAAAGGCCTCGTGTGTGTTAAAGCCCAACACCCTTCCAATTTGGCCCAAAACCCACCTAAACCCTCTCCATCCTCTCGGTCGTTCGATCACGATCGCGTGGACGAAAACCGCACCTCATTTGGACTCTCCTAGCTCCCTCTACCTATAAATATGTGCACCCCGTTCATTTTCGCGGATGAAACCCTAGATCCACCCCTCCACCGCGCATCCGGACGCGTCCTCGCCGCGCCGGACATGTCCACCCCGCCGGACACCTCACTCCATCCAATCAGAAGCTGCCACGTCGCCCCGCCGCCACCTTCTCTCTCCTCCCACCGCTGCCGCGGCCCGCGGAGCCCATCCGGGGCCCGCGCGGGCCCAGATCCGCGCCGCCAAGTCCACGTGCCTCCGCCGCCACTCACCGCGCCCACGCCGCCCATCCCGCGCGCCGGCCGCCCCCGAGCGTCGCCGCCCTGCCGAGCGCTCCACCGCCGCGCCGCCAGCTCGCGCCTCGCCGCCTGCCTCGCCCGCCGGCCGCCGACGCCGACCTCGCGGCGGTGCGCCGCCCCGCGCCCGATCCGTGCTCCGGCGAACTCCCCGCGACGCCGAGACCCTCCTCCGGCGAACCCCGACGAGTTACTCCGGCCGGATCCATCAACCTCGACGAGCTGCTACAGTAACTCCGGCGATCTCCTCGGTCCGCGTGCTGGATCTGGATCTGGAATTCGGAGGTTGACTTTTTCTCTCCTAACCCTAATTTTTCGAGCATACTTTGACCTGCCATATCTACGCATCCGTAGCTCCATTTTGGACATATAGTATATCAAAATGTTCGTCTCGACGAGTACATCATTTCATTCCGTTGCATCATTTTCTTTTGAGTTCATCTTGATGCCCGAAATGCTGCTAGAAGAGGGCTTCGTGAGTTAATTGTCAGATCTGCTAGTTCATCTTAGACTTTTGTCATTTTTGCCATGATTGTTGTGTGCATGATATGCCGGTGAGTCCTTCATATGTTTTGTTAAGCATTTTGTTATCTTTCCAGAGATGAAACCCATGCATTTTTAGGATGTGTGTGGTGACTTGTGCAAGCTTGCAAAGTGAGGCACTTGGTAAATCTGTTTTCAGTGACTTAGTAGTTTTCACTAAGTCTGGGATTGTTTAGTTCGTGATGCCATATGTTCAGGTTGTTTCCTAGTGATCCGTGCCTCTTTTGAGGATGATCAGTAAAGGAGTTTTGTTAATATTGTAGTGCTCTATCCATCCATGTCTTTGCTTGCAATTATGGAGAACTCTAGCTTGAGTTAATCGAGCTCTACTTTTGCTTCGTTGTAAATCTGGGAAGATCGTCAACTTGTTTGCGATTTTGCCGATGTTATTGTAGATGATCCATGCATGCTATGCCATTGTTCTTGCCATGTATAGCTAGCATTTTGTGCCTTCTTAATGGATGTATGTTTGCCTTGCCATGACTTGCACCATGGTGAGTGCATCGAGCTCGTTTACATGCCTTCGTGAGTTATATTTCTGCATGTCTCAGTTTTCACTAAGTCTGAAAACTGATTGAGTTTTAACTATGTTCGTGTGCTTGTTAGTATATTTTGTGATCCCTTTTGGCCCCAGGTCACTTAGGGACTTTTGTTAAGCTTGTAGAGTAGCTCCATGTAATGTTCTTATTTGTCATAATCAGGTCATGTATCATGTTGTTTTGTTGCTCCGAAGAGGGCTTCGCGATCTGAAATTTCAGACAAGTGTTAATTTCACTAAGTCTGAAATCTGTCTTGCATTTGCGTTTTTGCCATGCTTGTTTGAACCTCTTAATGGATGAATTGGCCGTAGCTCAGTGCTAGTCTTTTGTTAAGCATCTCGAATGCATCCCTACCATGTATTTTGTTGCCATGTTTGAGTGCTGTAGCATGTTCATCTCATTGCATTTAGATGCCTACTTGCTGTAAATCGCAGACCGGTGTCATATTTGAAACGCTTGCCATTTCCAAACCGTAACTCCGATTCCGGCGTTCTTTAGATCGTTTTCAAGCGATTTCATCTCACCTTTCTAGTGGCACACTTGGTTTTCCAAGTTGAGGCCAGGTTCATGCATTTCCTGTCATATCTTGCATTTTGCATACTGCATCGCATACCGCATCTCGCATATCATACCATGTTCATGTGTTGGTTGTTTACTTTGTTTTGTGCTTCTTTTCCGGTGTTTGCTGCTTCGGGTTGGTTCCGGTAACGTTGCGTTTGTGAGGACCCGTTTGTCTACGTCCGTTTGTCTTCTTCATGGACTCGTTCTTCTTCCTTGGGGGATTTCAGGCAAGATGATCATACGCTCGAAATCACTACTATCTTTGCTATGCTAGTTTGCTCGCTCTTTTGCTATGCCTATGCTACGATACCTACCACTTGATTGTCATGCCTCCCGTATTGGTGAACCAAGCCTCTAACCCACCTTGTCCTAGCAAACCGTTGTTTGGCTATGTTACTGCTTTGCTCAGCCCCTCTTATAGCGTTATTAGTTGCAGGTGAAGATTGAGGTTTGTTCCTTGTTGGAACATGGAGATGTTGTTCCTTGTTGGAACATGTTTACTTGTCGGGATATCACAATATATCTTATTTAATTAATGCATCTATATACTTGGTAAAGGGTGGAAGGCTCGGCCTTATGCCTGGTGTTTTGTTCCACTCTTGCCGCCCTAGTTTCCGTCATATCGGTGTTATGTTCCCGGATTTTGCGTTCCTCACGCGGTTGGGCTATAATGGGAACCCCTTGACAGTTCTCCTTAAGTAAAGCTTTTCCAGCAATGCCCAACATTGGTTTTACCATTTGCCACCTAGCCTTTTTCCCTTGGGACTCATGCATCCCGAGGGTCATCTTTATTTTAACCCCCCCGGGCCAGTGCTTGTCTAAGCGTTGGTCCAAACTAGAGCCCCTTGCAGCGCCACCTCGGGGAAACTCGAGGGATGGTTTTAGTTGTACGGATTGCTTATCCGGTGTTGCCTTGAGAATGAGATATGTGCAGCTCCCATCAGGATGTCGGCACATCGGGCGGTGTTGCTGGTTTAGTTTTACCCTGTCGAAATGTCTTGTTGTACCAGGATACCGAGTCTGATCGGAACGTCTCGGGTGGAGGTCTATTCCTTCGTTGATCGTGAGAGCTTGTGATGGGCTAAGTTGGGACACCCCTGCAGGGATTTGAACTTTCGAAAGCCGTGCCCGCGGTTATGGGCAGATGGGAATTTGTTAACGTCCGGTTGTAGAAAACCTGAAGTCGACCTTAATTAAAATGAATCAACCGCGTGTGTAACCGTGATGGTCTCTTTCCGGTGGTGTCCGGGAAGTGAACACGGTTGTTGGAGTTATGCTTGACGTAGGTTGTTTTAGGATCACTTCTTGATCATACTTTCATCGACCGTGCTTGCCTTCTCTTCTCGCTCTCATTTGCGTATGTTAGCCACCATATATGCTAGTCGCTTGCTACAGCTCCACCTCATACCTTTACCTTACCCATAAGCTTAAATAGTCTTGATCGCGAGGGTGCGAGATTGCTGAGTCCCCGTGGCTCACAGATACTTCCAAAACCAGCTTGGAGGTGCCGATGAGTCCGTGCAGATGACGCAACCCAGCTCAGGAGGAGCTCGATGAAGATCTTGTCCTTTGTGTTGTTTCGTTCTAGTTGATCAGTAGTGGAGCCCAGTTGGGGTCGATCGGGGACCTTTGTCGCATTTGGGGTTCTTCTTTTATTTTGGTTCCGTAGTTGGACCTTGATTGTTCTTGGATGTTGTAATGCTTTATTCATGTATTTGTGTGAAGTGGCGATTGTACGCCAACTATGTATCTTTTCCCCTATTGTATTACATGGGTTGTGTGAAGATTACCTCACTTGCGACATATGCCTTCAATGCGATTATGCCTCTAAGTTGTGCCTCGACACGTGGGAGATATAGTCGCATCGAGGGTGTTACACTTCTCTCTATTAATTAATTAGCTACCTAACACAATATGTGAAACACCTTAATTAACCATATATAACCCCCAAATCCACCCCCCTTTCAGAAAAAAAAACAAAAACCCTAGCCCCTGAACAGCTGACACGTGGATGCCTATTGGTCCCGGTTGGTGCCACCAACCGGGACTAAAGGGCCTCCTGCCTGGGCTGGCAGCACCGGCTACGTGGAGGCCCATCTGTCCTGGTTAGTATAAGAACCGGGACGAAAGGCCTAGGCATTAGTTACGACCCTTTAGTCCCGGTTCCCCAACCGGGACAGATGGGCCTTATGAACCGGGACAAATGGCCCTTTTTCTACTTGTGACTCGTCCTCGAGTAGGTAAATGATAAAAACAGATTTTTGAGGTGGAATGCTGCCTGACATGTCATAACATATTCTTTTGTTTATAGCATGGACATTTGGACTTTTATGTGGTTCAAAGCAATAGTCTAGTTTTGGCATGATAATTTAAATACTCAAGCATATCAACAAGCAACCATGTCTTTCAAAATATCAACGCTAAAATAAGTTATGCCTAGCCCATCATGCTCAATCATTGATCCGTTCATGAAACACACTTGCATATTAGCTACACCCAATACTCAAGTACGATCATATTGCCTCCTAGTTGGTGCTGTTATAAGAGAAGATGGAGACTCAAATTCAAAATAAAAATTGCATAAAGTAAAATAAAGGCCCTTCACAGAGGGAAGTAGGGATTTGTAGAGGTGCCAGAGCTCAAAGCGAAAAATTTAGAGATAAAAACATTTTGCGAGGTGTGTCTTTCCCAACAACGAAAACGACTTAGAGTTCCCAACACTTTCCATGCTAGATATATCATAGGCGGTTCCCAAACAGAAATTATTTTTTATTCCTTTTTCAACCATACTTTCACTTTCCATGGCTAGCCGTATCCACGGTTGCCCTCCATACCAACACTTTCCAAGGAATTAATTATTTGACAACATAAAGTAAATTCATTTTTCATTTCGGGACTGGGCATCCCTAATACCTTTGCCTTACTCTCGTGCAATGACAAGTGAATAAACACTCATCGTGAGAATAAAACATCTAGCATGGAAAATATTAGCCACCCCTCACCACCCCGCGAGCAGTACGAACACACAAAAGAGAAGTTCATTTTGAAAAGTAGAGATGGCACATGAAAATTTGCTTAGAACGGCAAAAGAATACCGCATATAGGTAGATATAGTGGACTCATGTGGAAAAACTGGTTTGAAGGTTTTTGGATGCACAAGTAGTGATCATACTTAGTGCAAAATGAAGGCTAGCAAAAGATTGAGAAGCGACCAACCAAGAAACAAAAAATCTCATAAGAGAGCATTAAGCATAATTAACACTGAATAATGCACCACAAGTAGGATATAATTTCATTGCATGACTATTGACTTTCGTGCTTGCGTAGGGAATCACAAATCTTAACACCAATATTCTTACTAAAGCATAATTACTCATCAACATAACTCACATATCACATCATCATACCTCAAAACTATTACTACGAATCAAGTTTATTTTGTCCAATGATCTCCACAGTTTCTTGTTCTCTGTCCGTGTGTGTGTGGGGGGGGGGGGTTGTCAGCGATCAAGACACTTAGGATAATGAAGTGGCGCACGCGACAATGATGTTCAAAAAGCTGCCAGGCCTAAATGGGCTCACTGTGGCTGATACTTAAACTAGAGAGTGCGTGTGTGGGGGGTAGGAATGGCAGAACGACAAGAAGTTGTGGAACGACTTGCGTGTGTGACATGGAAGAGAAGTTGACCCCCTTTCCCCATTCAAACTGTATCTCGAGCTCGGTGCAATTCCTCCATGAATTCTAGCTGAGAGTTGTAATGCTAACATGTTGGATAGTCGGCTCTGACATTCGTGTCTGTGGACTGGTCCCCCTATCCACGGATGGATGCAAGAGCAAATTTGTGGGTCAGTGTTAGCGTTGGAGATGCCCTAAGGTAGCAATGTCACCCGGTATGAAATCCGAAATGGGCTCTATTTTTGGATGCCCTCGAATCACAAGCCCAACCCACGTACGCTTTGTCGGTTTGCACAACTCCCCCCCCCCCTGAGTGGAGACGACGAGAAAGCCCGGCTGGCTGGATCACCACCGTGACCGGACTGGACCTCCTTCGCACTGCTGGTGGTACAACGAGTTTTTTCAATAAATGGTGGATTTTACTGACTCACAATGAAGCATCGAGAAGACACATGACACAATGAGCACACACTCAACCTCTTCATAATCAGGATGCACACAACCAATGCCAACTCACACACATAAAAAATACGCTGACAACTAGCAAAGTCATATAAGACCAAAGCTATGTGTAGGCAAGGAAAAAAGAAAGAAAAAAAATCCCTAAGCAATAAGATTTGCGATTCACAAAGTATGGTGTAAACCATATCTGCACCAACCATCTCATGACATCACATGGATGATGATGTTCTTCAAAAACAACGTCGTCAGGAAGGGAGCGACACTCAAGCGTCGCCATCACTGGATCCAACCAGAAGGTCAGAATCTACGTTTTCACCATGAAGAATCAATCTGAACATATCCGAGTAATGGCTTCAACAAGGTAACGATGTAAGAAAAACATCGGCATTGCCAGGTATAACTGCTCATCCCTGACCTAGGCTTTCACCTCGGAGCTCGAAACTGGGTGCTCGAGTAGCACCACCATCGAAGTCTCTCATGTGTTGTCAGCACCACATTCTCGCGATCTCATCAGCTACATTGATGCAATCACCGCCACTGCACCACCATCCCTCCGCGTTAAGCCTTCATCCATAGTTTGTATATCACAACCAAAGTCAACCCCGAATCAAGAGAGATCTCAAAACCTTTCAATGACCACCGTCGTCGTGGAGTCATGGGAAGTCATTGCGGTATAGTTGCAGTCACCACCATCCGGCCTACGGATCTGTATCACCACTACCAAGTCCTGGTACTTAGAGCATCTACAGTTGGACTTGGCAAATCTGACCCCCTATACATCCGCGGACGCGCCTGGACATGCCCCCGGGCCCATCCGGACGGGCCCTCATATTTTTTTCTCGACATCCATATATCTGAAATCCGGACTCTCAAATCCATGCAAATACATGCACGTCGATCATACGAGCAATGTCGCACGTAAATAGCAAAAGTTGGTACGAAGTGCCAAACTCAAGCATTGGCTCCTTGGTTGCCATTGTGGGTCCACATGTTCTCGACAAGATCATTGAGTAGTTGCGTGTGCACCTGCTAATCTCGAAGATTCTGATGCATCTGCGGAAAGATCATCAGTTGAGCCGCATCTTGATCTTCCGGCATTTTAACTTGTTCTCCAGGTGCTTCAAAATCATGGGTTTGGGCTATAGCATCACGAATGTCTACTATGCAACTTTATTCTTGTAGACTCGTGTTGGGCCTCAAAGCGCAGAGTTTTGTAGGACAATAGCAATTTTCCCTCAAGTGGATGACCTAAGGTTTATCAATCTGTGGAGGCGTAGGATGAAGATGGTCTCACTCAAACAACCCTGCAACCAAGTAACAAAGAGTCTCTTCTGTCCCCAAGACACCAAATACAATGGTAAATTGCATAGGTGCACTAGTTCGGCGAAGAGATGGTGATACAAGTGTAGTAATGATCGTAGATATTGATTTTTGTAATAAGAAAAATAAAAAATATCAAGGTATCAATTGATAAATGGAGCACAAACGGTATTGCAATGCTTGAAAACAAGGACTAGGGTTCATACTTTCACTAGTGCGATCTCTCAACAGTGCTACCATCATTAGATCATATGTCAATCCCTCAACATGCGATAAAGAATCACTCCAAAGTTCTTATCTAGCGGAGAACATAAGATGAAATTGTTTGTAGGGTACGAAATGACCTCAAAGTTGTCCTTTCCGATCGATCTATCGAGATATTCCAATAAGTGTCACAAATAGCTCAAGAGTTTGTACTAAGATAACACCATATGATACACATCAACCAACTCTAATGTCACCAAGATACTCCAATGTCACCATAAGTATCCGTGAGTTGATTATACGACATGCATCAAACAACTTCAGATTCATCATATTCAATTCAACACAAAGAACTTCAAAGAGTGCCCCAAGATTTCTATTGGAGAAAGTAGGACGAAAACGTTCATCAACTGTTGGGGAACGCAGTAATTTCAAAAAAATTCCTACGATCACGCAAGATCTATCTATGAGATGCATAGCAACGAGAGGGGAGAGTGTGTCCACGTACCCTCATAGACCGAAAGCAGAAGCGATTAGTAACACGGTTGATGTAGTCGAACATCTTCGCGATCCAACCGATCCAAGCACCGAACGTATGGAACCTTCGCATTGAGCACACGTTCAACTCGATGACATCCCTCGTACTCTTGATCCAGTTGAGGCCGAGGGAGAGTTCCATCAGCCCGACGGGGTGGTGATGGTGATGATGATGTTACTGGCGCAGGGCTTCGTCTAAGCACTATGGCGATATGATCGAGGTGTGTAACTGTGGAGGGGGGGCACCGCACATGGCTAAAAGATCAACTTGTGTGTTCCAGGGTGCCCCCTGCCCCCATATATAAAGGAGGGAGGGGGAGGCCAGCCGGGCCTTGCTACGCGCGCCGGGAGAGGGGAGTCCTACTAGCACTCTAAGTCCTAGTAGGATTCCATCTAAAGGAGAGCGGGGCAAGGAAGGGAGAGGGGGGCCGCACCCTCAACCCCTTGTCCAATTCGGACTGGGCCTGGGGGGGCGTCACCTCCTAGCCGCTGCCTCCTCTTCCCACTAAGGCCCACTAAGGCCCATCAACTCCCCAGGTGGAGTTCCGGTAACCTCTCGGTACTCCAGAAAATACCCGAGCTTCTCCGGAACTATTCCGATGTCCGAATATAGCCTTCCAATATATCAATCTTTATGTCTCGAACATTGTGAGAGTCCTTGTTATGTCCGTGAACTCATCCGGGACTCCGAACAAACTTCGGTCATCAAAACACATAACTCATAATACAAATCGTCATCGAACGTTAAGTGTGTGGATCCTACGGGTTCGAGAACTATGTAGACATGACCGAGACATATCTCCGGTCAATAACCAATAGCGGAACATGGATGCTCATATTGTCTCCTACATATTCTACGAAGGTCTTTATCGGTCAAACCGCATATCAACATACGTCATTCCCTTTTTCATTGGTATGTTACTTGCCGGAGATTCGATCGTTGGTATCATCATACCTATTTCAATCTCGTTACCGGCAAGTCTCTTTACTTGTTCCGTAATGCATCATCCCGTAACTAACTCATTAGTCACATTGCTTGCAAGGCTTATAGTGATGTGCATTACCGAGAGGGCCCAGAGATACCTCTCCGATACACGGAGTGACAAATCCTAATCTTGATCTATGACAACCCAACAAAACACCTTCGGAGACACCTGTAGAACATCTTTATAATCACCTAGTTACGTTGTGACGTTTGATAGCACACAAGGTGTTCCTCTGGTATTCGGGAGTTGCATAACCTCATAGTCAGAGGAATATGTATAAGTCATGAAGAAAGCAATAGCAATAAAACCTAACGATCATTATGCTAAGCTAACGGATGGGTCATGTCCATTATATCATTCTCTAATGATGTGATTGTTGGGGAACGTAGTAATTTCAAAAAAATTCCTACGCACACACAGGATCATGGTGATGCATAGCAATGAGAGGGGAGAGTGTTGTCCACGTACCCTCATCGACCAAAAGCGGAAGCATTAGCACAACGCGGTTGATGTAGTCGTACGTCTTCACGATCCGACCGATCCAAGTACCGAACGTACGGCACCTTCGATTTCAGCACACGTTCAGCTCGATGACGTCCCGCAAACTCCAATCCAGCAGAGCTTCATGGGAGAGTTCTGTCAGCATGATGGCGTGGTGATGGTGTTGATGATGCTACCAATGCAGGGCTTCGCCTAAGCACCACTACGATATGATCTAGGTGGAATATGGTGGAGGGGGGCACCACACAAGGCTAAGAGATCAAGAGATCAATTGTTGTGTCTAGAGGTGCCCCCTGCCCCCGTATATAAAGGACCAGGGGGGAGGAGACGGCCGGCCAAAGGAGGGCGTGCCAGGGAGGAGTCCTGACTCCCTCTTTTCCTAGTTGGAGTAGGAGGGGGAAAGGAAGGGAAGGAGAGAGGGCGAAGGAAAGGGCGCGCCACCCCCCCTCCTTGTCCAATTCGGACTAGAGGGGGAGGGGGCGCGCGATCAGCCCTATCTGCCCCTCCTCTTCTCCACTAAGGCCCATCTTGGCCCATTAAACTCCCCGGGGGGTTCTGGTAACCCCCCGGTACTCCGGTATATGTCCGAAACTCCCCGAAACCATTCCAGTGTCTGAACATAGTCGTCCAATATATCGATCTTTATGTCTCGAATATTTCAAGACTCCTCATCATGTCCGTGATCGCATCCGGGACTCGGAACAACCTTAGGTACATCAAAACACAAAAACTCATAATACAATCGTCACCGAAACTTTAAGCGTGCGGACCCTACGGGTTCGAGAACAATGTAGACATGAACGAGACACATCTCCGGTCAATAACCAATAGCGGAACCTGGATGCTCATATTCACTCCTACATATTCTACGAAGGTCTTTATCGGTCAAACCGCATAACAACATACATTGTTCCCTTTGTCATCGGTATGTTACTTGCCCGAGATTCGATCGTCGGTATCTTAATACCTAGTTCAATCTCATTACCGGCAAGTCTCTTTACTCATTCTGTAATACACCATCCCGTAACTAATTCATTAGTTACAATGCTTGCAAGGCTTATAGTGATGTGTATTACCGAGTGGGCCCAGAGATACCTCTCCGACAATCAGAGTGACAGATCCTAATCTCGAAATACACCAACTCAACAAGTACCTTCAGAGACACCTGTAGAGCACCTTTATAATGACCCAGTTACGTTGTGACGTTTGGTAGCACACAAAGTGTTCCTCCAGTGAATGGGAGTTGCATAATCTCATAGTCATAGGAACATGTATATGTCATGAAGAAAGCAATAGCAACATACTAAATGATCAAGTGCTAAGCTAACGGAATGGGTCAAGTAAATCACATCATTCTCCTAATGATGTGATCCCGTTAATCAAATGAGAACTCATGTCTATGGCTAGGAAACATAACCATCTTTGATTAATGAGCTAGTCAAGTAGAGGCATACTAGTGACACTCTGTTTGTCTATGTATTCACACATGTATCATGTTTCCGGTTAATACAATTCTAGCATGAATAATAAACATTTATCATGATATAAGGAAATAAATAATAACTTTATTATTGCCTCTAGGGCATATTTCCTTGAGTCTCCCACTTGCAGTAGAGTCAATAATCTAGATTACACAGTAATGATTCTAACACCCATGGAGCCTTGGTGCTGATCATGTTTTGCTCGTGGAAGAGGCTTAGTCAACGGGTCGACAACATTCAGATCCGTATGTATCATTCAAATCTCTATGTCTCCCACCTGGACTTGGTCCCGGATGGAATTGAAGCGTCTTTTGATGTGCTTGGTCCTCTTGTGAAATCTGGATTCCTTTGCCAAGGCAATTGCACCAGTATTGCCACAGAGATTTTCATTGGACCCGATGCACTAGGTATGACACCTAGATCGGATATGAACTCCTTCATCCAGACTCCTTCATTTGCTGCATCCGAAGCAGCTATGTACTCCGCTTCACATGTAGATCCCACCACGGCGCTTTGTTTAGAACTAAACCAACTGATAGCTCCACCGTTCAATATAAACACGTATCCGGTTTGTGATTTAGAATCGCCCGGATCAGTGTCAAAGCTTGCATCAACGTAACCATTTACTATGGGCTCTTTGTCACCTCCATAAACGAGAAACATATCCTTAGTCCTTTTCAGGTATTTCAGGATGTTCTTGACCGCTGTCCAGTGATCCACTCCTGGATTACTTTGCTACCTCCCTGCTAAACTTATAGCAAGGCACACATCAGGCCTGGTACACAGCATTGCATACATGATAGAGCCTATGGCTGAAGCATAGGGAATATCTTTCATTTTCTCTCTATCTTCTACAGTGGTCAGGCATTGAGTCTTACTCAACTTTACACCTTTAACACAGGCAAGAACCCTTTCTTTGCTTGATCCATTTTGAACTTCTTCAAAACTTTGTCAAGTTATGTGCTTTGTGAAAGTCCAATTAAGCGTCTTGATCTATCTCTATAGATATTGATGCTCAATATGTAAGCAGCTTCACCGAGGTCCTTCATTGAAAAACTCTTATTCAAGTGTCCTTTTATGCTCTCCAGAAATTCTATATCATTTCCAATCAACAATAAGTCATCCACATATAAGATTAGAAATGCTACAGAGCTCCCACTCACTTTCTTGTAAATACAGGCTTCTCCAAAATTCTGTATAAAACCATCTGCTTTGATCACACTATCAAAGCGTTTGTTCCAACTCCGAGAGGTTTGCACCAGTCCATAAATGGATCGCTGGAGCTTGCACACTTTGTTAGCTCCCTTTGGATCGATAAAACCTTCAGGTTGCATCATATACAACTCTTCTTCCAAAAATCCATTCAGGAATGCAGTCTTTACATCCATTTGTCAAATTTCATAATCATAAAATGCGGCAATTGCTAACATGATTCATACGGACTTAAGCATCGCTACGGGTGAGAAGATCTTGTCTAAGTCAATCCCTTGAACTTGTTGAAAACCTTTCGCAACAAGTCGAGCTTTATAGACAGTAACATTACCGTCAGCGTCTGTCTTCTTCTTGAAGATACATTTATTCTCAATTGTTTGCCGATCATCGGGCAAGTCAACCAAAGTCCACACTTTGTTCTCATACATGGATTCCATCTCAAATTTCATGGCCTCAAGCCATTTAGCGGAATCTGGGCTCACCATTGCTTCTTCTTAGTTCATAGGTTCATCATGGCCTAGTAACATGACCTCCAGAATAAGATTACCGTACCACTCTGGTGCGGATCTCACTCTGGTTGACCTACGAGGTTTGGTAGTAACTTGATCTGAAGATTCATGATCATCATCATTAGCTTCCTCACTAATTGGTGTAGGTGTCACAGGAACCGGTTTCTGTGATGAACTACTTTCCAATAAGGGAGTAGGTACAGCTACCTCATCAAGTTCTACTTTCCTCCCACTCACTTCTTTTGAGAGAAACTCCTTCTCTAGAAAGGATCCATTTTTAGCAATGAATGTTTTTCCTTCGGATCTGTGATAGAAGGTGTACCCATCACTTTCCTTTGGGTATCCTATGAAGACACATTTCTCCGATTTGGGTTCGAGCTTATCAGGTTGAAGCTTTTTCACATAAGCATCGCAGCCCCAAACTTTAAGAAATGACAACTTTGGTTTCTTGCCAAACCACAGTTCATAAGGTGTCATCTCAACGGATTTTGATGGTGCCCTATTTAACGTCAATGCAGCTGTCTCTAGAGCATAACCCCAAAACGATAGCGGTAAATCAGTAAGAGACATCATAGATTGCACCATATCTAGTAAAGTACGATTATGATGTTTGGACACACCATTACGCTGTGGTGTTCCGGGTGGCGTGAGTTGCAAAACTATTCCGCATTGTTTCAAATGTAGACCAAACTCGTAACTCAAATATTCTCCTCCACGATCAGATCGTAGAAACTTTATTTTCTTGTTACGATGATTTTCAACTTCACTCTGAAATTCTTTTAACTTTTCAAATGTTTCAGACTTATGTTTCATTAAGTAGATATACCCATATCTGCTTAAATCATCTGTGAAGGTGAGAAAATAACGATACGCGCTGCGAGCCTCAACATTCATTGAACCACATACATCAGTATATATGACTCCAACAAATCAGTTGCTCGCTCCATAGTTCCGGAGGACGGCGTTTTAGTCATCTTGCCCATGAGGCACGGTTCGCAAGTACCAAGTGATTCATAATCAAGTGATTCCAAAAGTCCATCAGTATGGAGTTTCTTCATGCGCTTTACACCAATATGACCCAAACGACAGTGCCACAAATAAGTTGCACTATCATTATCAACTCTGCATCTTTTGGCTTCAACATTATGAATATGTGTATCACTACTTTTGAGATTCAACAAAAATAGACCACTCTTCAAGGGTGCATGACCATAAAAGATATTACTCATATAAATAGAACAACCATTATTCTCAGATTTAAATGAATAATCGTCTCGCATCAAACAAGATCCAGATATAATGTTCATGCTCAACACTGGCACCAAATAACAATTATTCAGGTCTAAAACTAATCCCAAAGGTAGATGTAGAGGTAGGTGCCGACGGCGATCACATCGACTTTTGAACCATTTCCCATGCGCATCGTCACCTCGTCCTTGGCCAGTCTTCGCTTAATCCGTAGTCCCTGTTTTGAGTTGCAAATATTAGCAATAGAACCAGTATCAAATTCCCAGGTGCTACTGCAAGTTCTGGTATGGTAAGCGTCAATAACATGTATATCACATATACCTTTGTTCACCTTGCCATCCTTCTTATCCGCCAAATACTTGGGGTAGTTCCGCTTCCAGTGACCAGTCTGCTTGCAGTAGAAGCACTATGTCTCAGGCTTAGGTCCAGACTTGGGTTTCTTCCCTTGAGCAGCAACTTGTTTGTTGTTCTTCTTGAAGTTCCCCTTCTTCTTCCCTTTACCTTTTTCTTGAAACTGGTGGTCTTATTGACCATCAACACTTGATGCTCCTTCTTGATTTCTATCTCCGCAACCTTTAGCATTGCGAAGAGCTCGGGAATTGTCTTATCCATCCCTTGCATATTATAGTTCATCAAGAAGCTCTTATAGCTTGGTGGCAGTGATTGAAGAATTCTGTCAATGACACTATCATCCGGAAGATTAACTCCTAGTTGAATCAAGTGATTGTTATACCCAGACATTTTGAGTATATGTTCACTCACAAAACTATTCTCCTCCATCTTGCAGCTGTAGAACTTATTGGAGACTTCATATCTCTCAATCCGGGCATTTGCTTGAAATATTAACTTCAACTCCTGGAACATCTCATATGCTCCATGACGTTCAAAACGTCGTTGAAGCCCCGGTTCTAAGCCATAAAGCATGGCACACTGAACTATCGAGTAGTCATCAGCTTTGCTCTGCCAGACGTTGAAATGAGTTATGGGATTCACCGTGTGGGATGAACGTACCTACAGAAATGATTTCTAGGATTCATCGTGTAGGATGTACATACCTACGGAAATGATTTCTGGGATTCACCGTGTGGGGATGTACATACCTACGGAAATGATTTCTGGGATTCACCGTGTGGGATGTACATACCTATGGAAATGATTTCTAGGATTCAGCGTGTGGGATGTACATATCTACAGAAATGATTGGGTTTCCATTCCTCGCCCGATCGCACACGGCCCCAGCCTGGGTCCCACAAGGGCCTATCCCTGACGATTTCTAGGTCATGTGGGAAGGACCCCCCTATCGCCCACACTCACTTGGCGACGGTTCCAAATGCCGTCGCGGAAAGGGGTTTTAAACCGTTTGTTTAGGACCAACACGCACCAGTGATGTGATTAACACCCATAGTTCACATCGCCATGTGACCAATCCTCAAAGGGTTTACTAGAGTCAATAATCTAGTTCACATTGCTATGTGATTAACACCCAAGAGCACTAAGGTGTGATCATGTTTTGCTTGTGAAATACATTTTAGTCTATGGGTCTGCCACATTCAGATCCGTATGTATTTTGCAAATTTCTATGTCTACAATGCTCTACACGGAGCTACTTTACCTAATTGCTCCCACTTTCAATATGCATCTAGATCGAGACTCAGAGTCATCCAGATCGGTGTCAAAGCTTGCATCAAGGTACTCTTTACGATGAACTCTTTATCACTTCCATAACCGATAAATATTTCCTCAGACCTTTAAGGATAATTTTGACTACTTTCCAGTGATCCACTCTTGGATCACTATTGTACCCCTTTGCTAAACTCATGGCAAGGTACACAATAGGCCTGGTACGCAGCCTAGCATACTTCATAGAAACTATGATTGAGGCATAGGGAATGACTTTCATTCTCTTTCTATTTTCTGCCGTGGTTGGGTTTTGAGTCTTACTCAACTTCACACCTTGCAACACAGGAAAGAACTCCTTCTTTGACTATTCCATTTTGAACTATTTCATAATCTAATCAAGCTATTTAATCATCGGAAAAAAATTATCAAGCATATTGATCTATCTCTATAGATCTTGATGCTCAATGTGTAAGCAGCTTCACCGAGGTCTTTCTTTGAAAAAATCCTCTCAAACATTCCTTTATGCTTTCCAGAAAATTCTACATCATTTCCGATTAACAATATGTCATTCACATATACTTATCAGAAAGGTTGTAGTTCTCCCACTCACTTTCTTGTAAATACAGACTTCACCGTAAGTCTGTATAAAACTATATGATTTGATCAACTCATCAAAGCGTATATTCCAACTCCGAGAAGCTTGCACCAGTCCATAGATGGATCAGTGGACCTTGCTCATTTTGTCAGCACCTTTCGGATTGACAAAACCTTCTGGTTGCATCATATACAACTGTTCTTTAATAAATCCATTGAGGAATGTAGTTTTGATATCCATTTGCCAGATTTCATAAAATGCGGCAGTTGCTAACATGATTCGGACAGACTTAAGCATCGCTACGAGTGAGAAAATCTCATCGTAGTGAACACCTTGAACTTGTCAAAAACCGTTCACGCCAAGTCGAGCTTTGTAGATAGGAACATTACCATCAGCGTCCATCTTCCTTTCGATATCCATTTATTCTTAATGGTTTGCCGATCATCGGGCAAGTCCAGCAAAGTCCATACTTTTTTCTTATATATGGATCCTATCTTAGATTTCATGGCCTCAAGCCATTTTGCGGAATCTGGGCTCATCATCGCTTCCTCATAGTTCGTAGGTTCGTCATGATCTAGTAACATGACTTCTAGAATAGGATTGTCGTACCACTCTGGCGCGGAACATACTCTTGTTGACCTACGAGGTTCGGTAGTAACTTGATCTGATGTTTCATGATCATCATCATTAACTTCCTCGCTAATTGGTGTAGGCATCACAGGAACGGATTTCTGTGATGAACTACTTTCCAATTCATGAGAAGGTACAATTACCTCATCAAGTTCTACTTTCCTCCCACTCACTTCTTTTGAGAGAAACTCCTTCTCTAGAAAGGATCCATTCTCACTTGTGCGCGTCGGTCCTAAACAAACGTTTTTTACCCCTTTCCGCGACGGCATTTGGAACTGCCGCCAAGTGAGTGTGTGCGATAGGGTGTCCTTCCCACATGACCCAGAAATCGTCGGGGATAGGCCCTCCTGGGACCCAGGCTGGGGCCATGTGTGATCGGGCGAGGCATCGAAACCCAATCATTTCCGTAGGTATGTACATCCCACACGGTGAATCCCATAAATCATTTCCATAGTTATGTACATTCCACACGGTGAATCCCAGAAATCATTTCCATAGGTATGTACATCCCACACGGTAATCCGAGAAAATCATTTCGGTAGGTATGTACATCCCACACGGTGAATCCCAGAAAAACATTTCCGTTCGCATGTATATCACACATAGTCAATCCAAGGAATACGTTTTCGTTCTTATGTACATCCCACACAGTCAATGCAGGGAAAACGTTTCTGTTCGGACGTAAATCCCACACAATTTTATGTGCAGGCTCGTGTGTGAAAGTTGTGACTATCACACACGGTCTTCCTTGGTTAACTGTTTGCTTTTATCAACTATATCACACACGATTTGATGAAGAAAACTGTGTGGCATTGGGCTATCCATCGCAACCACTTTTACTGCTAGAACCGTTTGCAAAGGTCAATGACACATTTAGCAGGTTTATTAGTTTACAATTAATAATTCTAGTATTACGCAAATTCACATTTCATATCGAATAGCTGTTTGCCAATTTCATATCAGGCACATAAATATATTATAACATCACAGTACGGTAGCTACATGAAAACAGCACAGTACAACATATAGCTAGTTCAACTTCATAAGAACAATATATTCATTTCCCTAATCAAGATCATCCAGGCTCGTCTTATCCACCTCTGCTCTCGGTTCAGTAAGAACCCCTTTTGCACGGGCCAGTTAGGAAAGTGCCTCCTCCTTCGCCAGCACCATCTTAGCAAATTCTTTTAAAAAAATGTGAGCTCATTCTCCACCATCAACTTTTTATCCCGCATCTTGAAATATGCTTCAACGTTGACAAGACTTTCTCTAAGCGTAGCTGGGTTCACTTCCTCATACATGCTCCAGAGCTTCGTTTGGCACATCTTTAAAGACTATGGCCACTCTTGATCAACCCGCTCCAAGTAAGAACACTTCCGTTCATCCTATAATATTTAAAACTAGATCAATAACAATTGTAGGGGAAATGGGTTTATAGCAACATAGAAAATAACCAATGCTTATTTTGAAAAACTGAAGAAACATGTTAATTATGACATATCTTCTCAAAAAGATCAATGTGCAAATGAAATAATTGGTACTGAGACAACAACCAAATTCTGGAACATCAGAAGCTATAATTAACTACAACGATGCTACAAGTTCTTACTCATGTACAATAAGTAAGAAATTGAACATTTTATGAGGAAGGTAAATATAACTGCAATAGCATAGCGACAGTGTTTGGATGACAACAAATTGATACTAACAGGTGTGTACATGCACAAATTTAGTAACATAGAACTAATAGCACTAAGGCCGTCCACTATGTATGCCAAAACTGGTATAAAAACAACTGTTGCTACATCTGCACCGGTGCCCTGAACTGGCGAGCCGATGCAGGGGAAAAAATCAGGGACCCGGACTCCGGAGCACGTAGTTGCTCCGATGCCCAGTTCCTTCGTGCCATAAAGATTTAGCATTTTACTGCTTGGCTGCTAGAATGTGTGGACAAAAGTTGGCTGCACAAACTGTTGAAGCGGTGCCAAATAATTTTCTAATGGCACCGCTGATGAGATGGCAACAATTTAAGATACTAGGTACAAACTGTGACACTGTCTTTGGATGCCTTTGGTTGAAGGTGTGGTATGAATGGGTTGGGGCCGTGACAATGTCTGAATCACATCTAACAAATGATTTGTAACAATGGAAGAGGGTCTAACCTTCTCTGCACATGCCAGAAACTTCCTCCCAGTGTCCACAGAATCAAACGCAAGTAGCTTCACGCATGGAGATATATGGTGACAACGAGCAGATAGATCTTCAGCTACCCGCTCCATTCGTTGCCACTGATGGTCTTAGGGAGCTACAAGAGGAAGAAACGACTCAAATCGACCTCCGGGTAAAAATCCTTCATTCCAAGCCATAGCCCGAGAGAGCGAAGAGAGGCATCCCCGGGTGGTGAAGGAGTAGTCGCCGGAGGAGGAACCGCTGGAGATGTCTTTGAAGAAGACCATGGCGACCCCGATGGTAGGATGCGAGACGGCGAGAGCGAGGAAGCGGCTATAGCTTAGCAAGGAAGGAAGGAGGGAGGAAACAGGGGAAATGTGACTTCTGGTCGGGGAGAAATGGGGGTGGGGAAGGGGGGAAGGGGGTAGATATTTTGGCAGTAGGCCAAAATTTTGGAAATGTGGAGGGAAACTTTGCGCGCGGCACCGTCGGACCATTCACTTTGAACGATTGTGTGCATCGCAAACGATTCTTCTGCTTTACGCGCATGGAATGAGTTTGATAATTCAAATTTTGGTCGCAAGGCATGGGCACATTCACTTTGAAGCGCGCGGTGCCGCCGGACCATTCACTTTGAACAATTGTGTGCATCGCAAACGATTCTTCTACTTTACGCACATGGGATGAGTTTGATAATTCAAATTTTGGTGGAATTTTCCCCAAGTATGTCATTGCATAATTTAACATCGCTTGCTAATTTGGGCACAAAAAAGAGCGTACAGCAGACAGACCACACTTACTAAATTGAGCAATTTTAGTAATTACATAGATCGAGTTGACCTAAACATTGCTCTAACAAAAGACCAGCATTAAAAACAAAGCCCAAGTACGCATAATTTAAAATCCGTCGCCGTGCCGGCCTATGCATCACCGGTGTGAGATGAGACGTCGATGACTTGTCCTGGTGACATGCCGCCGTTGGTGGACTCCGTGTCCCCCCTGCTGAAGTCGACCGCGTCCTCGTCCTCGTCCTCGGTGCCTCCCTCAAGGTTGTAGTACTCGTAGTAGTGGCTGCACCAGAGCTCGCCTTGGTACTCCACCGCCGATTCCTCAACGGACAGACTCTTCTCTACCTCGACCTCAGGCACGCGCATTTCCTTTTCGCGGTGCTCCTCGATCTCCGCCGCCTCCTGCATCTACAACTCCCGCTTGACGACCTCATGAGGAAGCATGTGCTCCATGGCCACCGCGGCCTTTTCAGACGTGGGTTGCATGCTGGAGTCCGAGGTGGCCTTGAATATCTTGGCGTGGATGGCCTCGACCCGGGCCAGGGCGACATCAGCGGCACTGGCGGCAGCTCGAGCGCTCTCGGCGTTTGCAGTCGCCGTCGCAGTAGCAGCTGCAGCCGTCTCAGCTGCTGCAGCTGCCCTGTCGGCTGCCGCAGACTTCCTCTCGGTGAAAGCAGCCGCGCTGAATGCGGATGCGGTGGCACTCTCGGCATAGGCGGCCGCGCTCTCGACGCAGGCGGCGGCGCTCGGGGGGGACTGAAGTAAATATGCCCTAGAGGCAATAAGAAAGTTATTATTTATTTGCTTATATCATGATAAATGTTTATTATTCATGCTAGAATTGTGTTAACCAGAAACATAATACTTGTGTGAATACATAGACAAACAGAGTGTCACTAGTATGCCTCTACTTGACTAGCTCGTTGATCAAAGATGGTTATGTTTCCTAGCCATAGACATGAGTTGTCATTTGATTAACGGGATCACATCATTAGGTGAATGATGTGATTGACTTGACCCATTCTGTTAGCTTAGCACTTGATCGTTTAGTATTCTGCTATTGCTTTCTTCATGACTTATACATGTTCCTATGACTATGAGATTATGCAACTCCCGTTTACCAAAGGAACACTTTGTGTGCTACCAAACGTCACAACATAACTGGGTGATTATAAAGGTGCTCTACAGGTGTCTCCGAAGGTACTTGTTGAGTTGGTGTATTTCGAGATTAGGATCTGTCACTCTAATTGTCGGAGAGGTATCTCTGGGCCCACTCGGTAATACACATCACTATAAGCCTTGCAAGCATTGTGACTAATGAATTAGTTACGGGATGGTGTATTACAGAATGAGTAAAGAGACTTGCCGGTAACGAGATTGAACTAGGTATTAAGATACCGACGATCGAATCTTGGGCAAGTAACATACCGATGACAAAGGGAACAATGTATGTTGTTATGCGGTTTGATCGATAAAGATCTTCATAGAATATATAGGAGCCAATATGAGCATCCAGGTTCTGCTATTGGTTATTGACCGGAGACGTGTCTCGGTCATGTCTACATAGTTCTCGAACCCGTAGGTTCCGCACGCTTAACGTTCGGTGACGATCGGTAATATGAGTTTATGTGTTTTGATGTACCGAAGGTAGTTCGAAGTCCCAGATTAGATCAAGGAAATGACGAGGAGTGTTGAAATGGTCGAGACGTAAAGATCGATATATTGGACGACTATATTCGGACATCAGAAAGGTTCCGAGTGATTCGGATATTTTTCGGAGTACCGGAGAGTTACGGGAATTCGCCGGGGAGTATATGGGCCTTATTGGGCTTTAGAGGAAAGAGAGAGAGGAGGCTGCGCGCCCCCCCAAGGCTTACTCCAAATTGGACTAGGGGGAGGGGCGGCGCTCCCTCCTTCCTTCTCTTCTCTTTTCCCTTTCCTTTTCTCCTACTCCTACTACTTGGAAGGACTCCTAGTTCTACTAGGAAAGGGGGAATTCTACTCCCGGTGGGAGTAGGACTCCCCTAGGGGCACCATAGAGAGGGTCGGCCCCTCCTCCTCCACTCCTTTATATACGTGACCAGGGGCACCCAACAGACACACAAGTTGATCTGTTGATCTATTCCAGCCGTGTGCGGTGCCCCCCTCCACCATATTCCACCTCGGTCATATCGTAGCGGTGCTTAGGCGAAGCCCTGCGTTGGTAGCAACATCATCACTGTCATCACGCCGTCGTGCTGACGGAACTCTCCCGTGAAGCTCTGCTGGATCGGAGTTCGCGGGACGTCATTGAGCTGAACGTGTGCTAAACTCGGAGGTGCCGTGCATTCGGTACTTGGATCGATAGGATCGTGAAGGCGTACAACTACATCAACCATGTTGTGCTAACGCTTCCACTTTCGCTATACGAGGGTACGTGGACACACTCTCCCCTCTCGTTGCTATGCATCACCATTATCCTGCATGTGCATAGGATTTTTTTTTTTGAAATTACTACATTCCCCAACAGTGGCATCCGAGCCAGGTTTTATGCATAGATATTCTATGCACGAGTAGAACACCAGTGAGTTGTGGACGATATAAGTCATACTGCTTACCAACAAGTCACACTTTGGTTCGGCGGTATGTTGGATGAAGCGGCCCGGACTGACATTACGCGTACGCTTACGTGAGACTAGTTCTACTGACATGCTTTGTACACAGGTGGCTGGCGGGTGTCAGTTTCTCCAACTTTAGTTGAACCAAGTGTGGCTACGCCCGGTCCTTGAGAAGGTTAAAACAGCACTAACTTGACGAACTATCGTTGTGGTTTTGATGCGTAGGTAAGAACGGTTCTTGCTCAGCCCGTAGCAGCCACATAAAACTTGGAACAACAAAGTAGAGGACGTCTAACTTGTTTTTGCAGGGCATGTTGTGATGTGATATGGTCAAGACATGATGCTATATTTTATTGTAGGAGATGATCATGTTTTGTAACCGAGTTATCGGCAACTGGCAGGAGCCATATGGTTGTCGCTTTATTGTATGCAATGCAATCGCCTTGTAATGCTTTACTTTATCACTAAGCGGTAGCGATAGTCATAGAAGCAATAGTTGGTGAGACGACAACGATGCCACGATGGAGATCAAGGTGCCGCACCGGTGACGATGGTGATCATGACGGTGCTTCGGAGATGGAGATCACAAGCACAAGATAATGATGGCCTTATCATATCACTTATATTGATTGCATGTGATATTTATCTTTTTTGCATCTTATTTTGCTTAGATCGACGGTAGCATTATAAGATGATCTCTCACTAAATTTCAAGGTATAAATGTTCTCCTTGAGTATGCACCATTGGGAAAGTTCTTCATGCTGAGACACCACGTGATGATCGGGTGTGATAAGCTCTACGTTCAAATATTGTCACAACCCTAGTCAGTGCATGCATTAGAGTGCTTGCATCATGTTTAAATTTCAGTTAAACTTGAAATGGGGATGTTCAAACCCTAGCACCAAATGAAATGCAACTAGGATCAAAATAAAAATATTTTCAATAAACATGAAATGCCCTTCAAAAATGTTCATCATCTTTGCCATGGTCTAGAACCTCTGACATAAATGGTTCACATTTTTCTAGGACAACATTGGGTCACTGAATTAAATCATATGCTATTTGCATTTGGGCATTTAAATGCTATATAAGATTTTAAATGTCTAAATATTCATGAACTGAAATGTTTGATGTTGGAAATAATCCAAACAGTGGCCACAAGCAGTCTCATGATTTTTGAAAATGCTCTGGAATTTTTAATAAATCCAAAACAATTACAGATAATAGAAAACAGAAAGAATTAGGAAACAGAAAGAGAGAAGCACTCAACTGGCCTTACCTAAGAGGCCTAGCAGCAGCCAGCCCACCAGAGCCCAGCTGCCAGTCATCCCCTTCCTGTGGACAGAAGGACGCCGGCGTGTGCCCCGTGCGCGCGGCCACGCGCCTCGGCCACCTCCTGCTTGCCGCTCCCCCCTCAACGCTCTAGACGCCCTAGACGTCAACACGCACCCCGACCCCTTTCACTCTTCCCCGAGGCCCTCCTCCCCTCTGCTCCCTCTCTCTCGCACAAACCCGAGCGCCACCATCGCCACCGACAACATTCGCCGCGGCCATAGCCATCGCCTCGCCTCTCCGTTGTGTCCAGACGCCCCGCAGACGCCCGTATCATCTCCACGCTGACGCATGCGAGCTCGGAGGCCTTGAATCGTCGCCATCGTCTTCGTCTTCTAGCTCGGGCATCGTCGACCACCGCCACCGATTCGCCTTCTTTCGGCGTTCCCCGAGCACGCAGAGCCTACCCACCGACGCGTTGTGAGATCTCCGTCCTTTATCCCTCGTTACCTAAGTCCCTTTCGACCCCTAGCATTAGCAACTGCTGTGGCCGAGCTTCCCCTGTCGCCGGCCATGTCGCCATCGTCACTGCAGCCGCTTGAGCTCGATTCGGAGTGCGTCACCGCGCTCAGGAAGCCACCAGGAGCCTAACGCACATGCTAACTCGTCCTCCCGTGCACCACAGCACCAACCCCGCACTCACCCGAACTCCGGCGCCTCCGCGAGCTCACTTCCGGCGAGCTCCGAGCACCCCGGGACCTCCCACCTGCTCCGTTGTATGCGCACGAGCGAGGGCCTCCTCCCTGTGCCCTTCTCTCGCCCAGCCGCCTCCTGTAGCGCCGTCCTGTGTGGACTCCACCGTGCGGGAAGGTCGCCGGCGGCTTAACTCCGGCCGTTTCGACGTGGCGCCATCATTAGTGGCTAATGACGCCACTAACTAACCCCGTCTCTCACTGACAATGGGCGCCATGCCTTTTTTAACCCCGGGATTTATTCCCTGTTTAGTTTAGATTAATATAGTCGGTCCCACATGTCGGTTTGACCATGCCACGTCAACGTTGATCCAGACCCACTAGTCAGCCTCTGTCCCAGCCCTGTTACACTGACGTGCGGGTCCGAATGGTCAGGTTTGACCTGGACCGCCTCTATTGACTTGCTGATGTCACACTGACATCATGCTTACGCAGTAAATGTTTTCTGGGATTTTAAATATATCAGAAATGATTTATTTATTTCAGGAAATATCCAAAACTTCTAAAATTCATAGAAAATCAACTGTAGCTCCAAATCAAATAATTTATATATGAAAAATGATAAGAAAAATCCAAAGAATCTGATTGTGGCATTATCATGAATGTTTGAAAAAATTATGCCTGCTGATCAGGTCAAATAAAATAAGTGTCATTTAGATAATCACATATGGAGTTGAATTTGAATCTTTGGTTCAAACCAACTTCATTTGATCTGGTTTTAGTTGCATTAGCTCAAATCACAACATCCTGCCATGTCATGATCATGCATCATAATGTGGATTGCATTGATTGTGCTTTCTCTCTATTGCCGGTACCTGTCCCCCCCAGAGTAGACGTTGTTACCGACGACGTGATCGATGACACTGATGAAGAGCTATATTATCTTCGGAAGTGCCAGGCAAGCAAAACCCCCTTGTTCATTCCGATACAATCCCACTCTCTCGCTCCTCCTCTCTTTTACTGCACTAGCACAACAACGATTCAACTGTTACATGATGCGGTAGTTGAACCCCTTTCCTCCGCATGACCTGTCATTGCCACACTAAATAGATGAAACCCACTAGCATGAGTAGGAGTTGTTTGAGCCCTGATGTGCCTACTCATTCATGCTTGTTGTCATGCCTGCTATTTCTTAGAGTTGTGTTAGGTCTGATTCATCGGGGATGAATTGGAATGGTGATGAACATGTCCTACTGTGTGTGAGCTAAGTGTGTGAACATGATTTGGTAAAGGCAGCGGTGAGAGGCCATGTAGGAGTACATGGTGGGTTGTCTCATTGAAGTCGTCCTCAGGAACTGAGTTCTGTGTTTGTGATCCATGAAACAGCTACTACCATGCATTGGTCCCTGAAATATAACCCCTCTCGACTTCTTAACCACACTAGTCCTCTATCCAGGAGTTGCAAGTAGTTTCTGGTGTTTGTAGTATTCTGGAGGTCATGCGCACGCTGGCCCGAGGGGTGGGCTGTGATGCGGTAGGCACGTGGCCGGGTATGCGGGGCGCCCGTTTGGTGTCGCGGAACCCTGCACACATCATTCGGGGCCGTATGTGGAAACCTCAGCCGGACTCCCTCCGGATGAAACCTGAATAGGCGATAAACCTGGACTAGAGACTTGAGTGTTTAGGTAGGTCGTGGTCTACACCCACGCTGGCTTTCGCTTAAAGTCTGCCGAGCACATGTCGTGTGCAGACGTGATAACCCAGAAGTATAGGGGATCGCAACAGTTTTCGAGGGTAGAGTATTTAACCCAAATTTATTGATTCGACACAAGGGGAGACAATGAATATTCTCAAGTATTAGCAGTTGAGTTGTCAATTCAACCACACCTGGAAACTTAGTATCTGCAGCATAGTGTTTAGTAGCACAGTAATATGATTGTGGTGGTAACGGCAACAAAAGTAAAGACAGCAAAAGTAATGTTTTTGGTATTTTGTATTGATTGTAACAGTAGCAGCGGGAAAGTAAATAAGCGAGAACCAGTATATGGAAAACTCGTAGGCACCGGATTAGCGATGGGCCGGATGCGGTTCATCATGTAACAGTCTTAACATAGGGTGACACAGAACTAGCTCCAATTCATCAATGTAATGTATGCATGTATTCCGTATATAGTCATACGTGCTTATGGAAAAGAACTTGCATGACATCTTTTTCCTACCCTCCCGTGGCAGCGGGGTCCTAGTGGAAAATAAGGGATATTAAGGCCTCCTTTTAATAGAAAACCGAAACAAAGCATTAGCACATAGTGAATACATGAACTCCTCAAACTATGGTCATCACCGGGAGTGGTCCCGATTATTGTCACTTCGGGGTTGCCGGATCATAACACATAGTAGGTGACTATAGACTTGCAAGATAGGATCAAGAACACACATATATTCATGAAAACATAATAGGTTCAGATCTAAAATCGTGGCACTCGGGCCCTAGTGACAAGCATTAAGCATAGCAAAGTCATAGCAACATCAATCTCAGAACATAATGGATACTAGGGATCAAACCCTAACAAAACTAACTCGATTACATGATAAATCTCATCCAACCCATCACCGCACGCACGGCGGTGAGCATCATGAAATTGGTGATGGAGGATGGTTGATGATGACGACGGTGACGAATCCCCCTCTCCGGATCCCCAAACGGACTCCAGATCAACCATCCCGAGAGGTTTTAGGGCTTGGCGGCGGCTCCGTATCGTAAAACGTGATGATTTCTCTCTGATTTTTTTCTCTCCGGAAGCGAATATATAGAGTTGGAATTGGCGTCGGAGGACATCCAGGGGGCCCACGAGGTAGGGGGCGCGCCCTAGAGGGGGGGCGCCCCCCCACCCTCGTGGACAGGGTGTGGGCCCCCTGGTCTTCATCTATGGCGAGGATTTTTATTATTTTTTCTAAGGTGTTCTGTGGAGTTTCAGGTCATTCCGAGAATATATTTTTTCTGCACATAAAACAACACCATGGCAATTCTGCTGAAAACAGCGTCAGTCCGGGTTAGTTCCATTCAAATCATACAAGTTAGAGTCCAAAACAAGGGCAAAAGTATTTGGAAAAGTAGATACGACGGAGACGTATCAACTCCCCAAGCTTAAACCCTTGCTTGTCCTCAAGCAATTCAGTTGACAAACTGAAAGAAAGAAAGAAAAACTTTTACAAACTCTATTTGCTCTTGTTGTTGTAACTATGTCAAACCAGCATTCAAGTTTTCAGCATATATCATAACTAACCATATTTGCAATAATTCTCAGGTCTCACAATTACTCATATCAATAGCATAATCAACTAGCAAGCCATAATAATAAATCTCGGATGACAACACTTCCTCAAAACAACCATAATATGACATAACAAGATGGTATCTCGCTAGCCCTTTCTGAGACCGCAAAACATAAATGCAGACCACCTTTAAAGATCAAGGACTGACTAGACATTTTAATTCATGGTAAAAGAGATCCAATCATAGTCATACCCAATATAAATTAACAATGATGAATGCAAATGACAGCTGTGCTCTCCAGCTAGCGCTTTTTAATAAGAGGGTGATGACTCAATATAAAAGTAAATGGATAGACCCTTCGTAGAGGGAAGTAGGGATTTGTAGAGGTGCCAGAGCTCGGTTTTGAAATAGAGATAAATTGCATTTTGAGCGGTATACTTTCATTGTCAACGTAGCAACTAAGAGATGGTGATATCTTCCATGCTAAACACATTATAGGCGGTTCCCAAACAGAATGATAAAGTTTTTACTCCCCCTCCACCAACAAGCATCAATCCATGACTTGCTCGAAACAACGAGTGTCTCCAACATACATCAGGTCCCAGGGGGAGTTTTGTTTGCAATTAATTTTGATTTAGTTTGCATAAAGCATGGGACTGAGCATCCCGGTGACCAGCCATTTTCTCGTGAGTGAGGAGCGGAGTCCACTCCTCTTGAGAATAAACCGCCTAACACGGAAGATAAGGACAACCTTGGTTGATACATGAGCTATTCGAGCATACAAAACAGAATATTTATTTGAAGGTTTAGAGTTTGGCACATACAAATTTACTTGGAACGGTAGGTAGATACCGCGTATATGAAGGTATGGTGGACTCATCTGGAATAACTTTGGGGGTTTAAGGGATTGGATGCACAAGCAGTATTCCCGCTTAGTACAGGTGAAGGCTAGCAAAAGACTGGGAAGCGACCAACTAGAGAGCGACAATAGCCATGTACATGCATTAAAATTAATAAACATTGGATGCAAGCATGAGTAGGATATAATCCACCATGAACATAAATATCGTGAAGGCTATGTTGATTTGTTTCAACTACATGCGTGCACATGTGCCAAGTCAAGTCACTTAAATCATTCAAAGGAGGATACCACCCCATCATACCACATCATAATCATCTCAATAGCATGTTGGCACGCAAGGTAAATCATTATAACTCATAGCTAATCAAGCATGGCACAAGCAACTATGATCTCTAATTGTCATTGCAAACATGTTTATTCATAATAAGCTGAATCAGGAACGATGGGCTCATCATATTTACAAAAACAAAAGAGGTCGAGTTCATACCAGCTTTTCTCATCTCAGTCAATCCATCATATATGTCATCATAATTGCCTTTCACTTGCACAACCAAATGGTGTGAATAATAAGAAGAGTGCACGTGTATTGGACTAAGCTGGAATCTGCGAGCATTCAATAATCAGGAGAAGACAAGGCAATATGGGCTCTAGGTTAAATCAACAATAATGCATACAAGAGCCACTTCAACAATTTAATCATGGTCTTCTCCTACTGACCCCCAAAGAAAAGGAAAGAAATAAAAACTATTTACACGGGAAAGCTCCCAACAAGCAAAAGAAGAACGATAAATATTTTTGGGTTTTCTTTTTAATTACTACTACTACAGAAGAAAAGTAAACTACTAATAATTTTTTTCTTAAGGTTTAATAGACACACAAGAAGAAAGCAGGAAAAAGAAAATAAACTAGCATGGATATTACAGTGAAAGAGTATGAGCACCGACATCTAGCAATGAGTGTGTGTGAACATAAATGTAATGTCGGTGAGAAATACGTACTCCCCCAAGCTTAGGCTTTTGGCCTAAGTTGGTCTATTGCCAGGGATAGCCTGGCGGATACCCGTATGTGTAGCTGGGGTCGTATTGTGACGAAGAATAGTTGGGATCATACTGTGATGAAGAAGAGGACTCTGACTGCCACTGGCTGACAGTCGTCTCTGGATCGCAAGAATAATCAGATTGTTGTGGAGGCTCATCTTGTGGTTCCGGTTCGGGGGCTGATGCAGAGTTCTTGTAAGCTTGGACGGCAGCCCACGTAACTAGGGTCCTTCAAAATTAAACAAAGAAGGAGCATGCAACGTAATAGTTTCAGGATAATGTTTATCAAAGTATAACTTGTATTTGAGCTCTCCATTCCTGTCCTTAACAAGAAAATCATGGGCTATCATGCTCTTATAGTCTAGATAAGCATTATGCAGCAATTTTTCTTCTTTCTCATAATGCCTAATAGCTATGTTAAAATGTGCAGCAAGGCGAGAAGCATAAATGCCTCCAAAGATGGGGCCTTTTGTACGGTTCAGACTCAACCGCCTAGCAATAATTCCG
This sequence comes from Triticum aestivum, assembly GCF_018294505.1. Classification (NCBI taxonomy): domain Eukaryota; kingdom Viridiplantae; phylum Streptophyta; class Magnoliopsida; order Poales; family Poaceae; genus Triticum; species Triticum aestivum. The sequence continues at coordinate 53,658,750 of NC_057794.1, forward strand.
CCCATACTGACAGTGTTGTCGCGGTATAAACCATGGAACAAAATGATGATATCAGGAACACTAAAGTTCCCGCAGTTCCCACGACTAATCAAGCATCGACTAGCAAATAAGGCAAAATAGCGTAACACAGGAAAATGTATGCTAGTGATCCTCGCATCAGAAACCTTCCTGGTTTCTCCCATAGAGATAAGTTTAATAACTGGTTCCAACTCCTTACGGGGTGGTTCCTCTAAGATACCCTCAGAGGGTATATTGCAGACTGCGCAAAATTCAAACAATGGAATTTTCTTCACAACGTCGTATAAATGAAACTCTACTTGAGGAGGTGATTCCTTAGGGTAAAAGTAGAAGTTTTGCACAAAAGTATTTGTGAGTAAGAGATACTGTGGACGTTAGTCGCGGACGAAGTCGGTGAGGCCAGCATTGTCAATTAATGAATAGAAATCCTCATAAATCCCGGCCTCTCTCAAGAAATTATCAGAAAGCCATTCACACGGCCGGACTTTCACGGTACGAGGCAAATTGTATTTGCGCCTCTGAGCTTCTTCATCTTTTTATCCTTTGAGCTTTGGCTCGATGAACCCCTCAAAAGTCTCCTCATTATTTCTGAAATAATCTGAAATTTTTAGTAACTTCAAACAAAAGTGAACCAACTTGAATAAAACTGATAGCAACTACTCCTACAAGTGCCTAGAGCCTATATCAAGCATTAGAACTACTTCGAACCATATATATTTGACATGCAAGCTCAAGAACATGGTCACCTATGTAGCACAAATTTGCAAAGAATAAAGCACTAGAACAAAAACGAATTGGACCAATGGAGGAGTCACATACCAAGGGACAATCTCCCCAAGCAGTTTTGCAAGAGGTGCTTTGAGCAAGGAGATCGAAAATCACAGCAAAAGTGGCTGGAACTCGTGCTTGAGTTGGTTTTTCGGGTTTGTATGAGACAGAGGAAGAAGATGGGTGCTGGGATAAGTGGAGGAGGGCCACCGTGGGCCCACGAGGCAGGGGGCGCGCCCTATAGAGGGGGGGGGAGGGGGCGCCCACCACCCTCGTGGCCAGGTGGCAGCTCCTCCCGCAGTAATTTTTGCACAGTAAATCCTCAAATATTCCCAAAAAAATCATATTAAATTGGCATGGCATTCTGAGGACTTTTATTTTCGGGATATTTTTATATTGCACGGATAAGCCAGGAAACAGACAGAAAAATACTATTTTTACTTTATTTCAACTAATTAACAGAAAGTATAAAGAAGGTACAGAAGTTTGTGCTTCTAGTTTCATCCATCTCATGCTCATCAAAAAGAATCCACTAACAAGGTTGATCAAGTCTTGTTAACAAACTCATTCTGATAATCATGAAACCGGAGAAATTTCGAATAACACTAAGTTACCTCAACGGGGATATGCACATCCCCAATAATAAGTATATCATATTTCTTTTTGATGGTACGAAGAGGAAATTCAAAACCTCCAAATTTAATCGATGGAATTTTTCCGATGGAGTTGATACTATGAACTTGAGGTTGCTTCCTTGGAAAGTGTACCGTATGCTCATTACCATTAACATGAAAAGTGACATTGCCTTTGTTGCAATCAATAATAGCCCCTGGAGTATTAAGAAAAGGTCTTCCAAGAATAATAGACATATTATCATCCTCGGGAATATCAAGAATAACAAAGTCCGTTAAAATAGTAACGTTTGCAACCACAACAGGCACATCCTCACAAATAGAGACAGGTATAGCAGTTGATTTATCAGCTATTTGCAAAGATATTTTAGTAGGTGTCAACTTATTAAAATCAAGTCTACGATATAAAGAGAGAGGCATAACACTAACACCGGCTCCCAGATCACATAAAGCAGTTTTAATATAATTTCTCTTAATGGAGCAAGGTATAGTAGGTACTCCGGGATCTCCAAGTTTCTTTGGTATTCCACCCTTAAAGGTATAATTAGCAAGCATGATGGAAATTTCAGCTTTTGGTATCTTTCTTTTATTAGTAATGATATCTTTCATATATTTAGCATACGGATTTGTTTTGAGCACATCAGTTAATCTTATACGTAAAAAGATAGGTCTAATCATTTCAGCAAAGCGCTCAAAATCCTCATCATCCTTTTTCTTGGATGGTTTAGGAGGAAAGGGCATGGGTTTCTGAACCCATGGTTCTCTTTCTTTACCATGTTTCCTAGCAACAAAGTCTCTTTTATCATAACGTTGATTCTTTGATTGTGGGTTATCAAGATCAACAGCAGGTTCAATTTCTACTTCATTATCATTACTAGGTTGTGCATCATCATGAACATCATCATTAGTATTTTCATTAGGTTCATGTTCGATTGTGTTTCAGCATCAGACATAGATATATCATTTGGATTATCAGGTGGTTCAGCAATAGGTTCACTAAAAGTTTGCATAGTTCTATCATTTTTTTTCTTCTTTTTAGAAGAACTAGGAACATCAATATTATTTCTTTGAGAATCATGCTTGATTCTCTTAGGGAGGCCTTCAGGATACAAAGGTTCCTGAGTCATTCTACCAGTTCTAGTAGCCACTCTAATAGCATAATCATTTTTCTTACTATTCATTTCATCAAGCACTTCTTTTTGAGCTTTAAGTACTTGTTCTACTTGAGTGGTAACCATAGAAGCATGTTTGCTAACAAGTTTAAGTTCACCTTTAATATTAGCCATATAATCACCCAAGTGTCTAATCATATAAGCACTTTCTTTTAATTGTCTACCAAAATAAGCATCAAAGTCGTCTTGCTTAAACATAAAGTTATCAAACTCATCCAAGCACTGACTAGCAATTTTAGTAGGAGGGACTTCGGCTTTATCATATCTATAGAGATAATTTACCTTTACTACCTGTGTCGGGAAATCGGGAGGTTCTTCAATAAACAAAGGATTAAGATCATATACTTCTTCAACAGGCGGTATATTAAGACTATGTATTTCTTCAATAGGTGGTAAATTCTTAACGTCTTCGGCTTCAATACCTTTTTCTTTCATAGATTTCTTTGCATCTTGCATATCTCCGGGACTAAGAAACAGAACACCTCTCTTCTTCGGAGTTGGTTTAGGAATAGGCTCAGTAATTGGTGCAGGAGCTGGCTCAGGGGCTGGCTCAGGAGGTGCCCAATTATTTTCATTTGTCAACATATTATTCAATAGAATTTCAGCTTCATCCGGTGTTCTTTCCCTGAAAAGAGAACCATCACAACTATCCAGGTAATCTCTGCAAGCATCGGTTAGTCCATTATAAAAGATATCAAGTATTTCAGGTTTCTTAAGAGGATGATCAGGCAAAGCATTAAGTAACTTGAGAAGCCTCCCCCAAGCTTGTAGGAGACTCTCTTCTTTAATTTGCACAAAGTTGTATATTTCCCACAAAGCAGCTTGTTTCTTATGAGCGGGGAAATATTTAGCAGAGAAGTAATAAATCATATCCTGGGGACAACGCACACAGCCACGATCAAGAGAATTAAACCATATCTTAGCATCACCCTTTAATGAGAACGGAAATATTTTGAGTATATAGAAGTAACGCGATCTCTCATCATTAGTGAACAGGGAAGCTATATCATTTAACTTAGTAAGATGTGCCACAACAGTTTCAGATTCATAGCCATAAAAAGGATCGGATTCAACCAAAGTAATTATATCTGGATCAATAGAGAATTCATAATCCTTATCAGGAACACAGATAAGTGAAGTTGCAAAAGCAGGATCAGGTTTCATTTTATCTCTAAGTGATTCTTTGCTCCATTTAATCAATAACCTCTTAAGCTCATATCTATCTTTGCAGGCTAAAATAGCTAAAGTAGAATCTTTGTCAAAAAGATAACCTTCGGGAATAACAGGCATATTTTCATCATCACTATCATCATCGTATTCAGATTCATAAATTTCTCTTTCTCTAGCCCTAGCAATTTGTTCTTCAAGAAATTCACTAAGGGGCACAGTAGTATCAGGCATAGAAGCAGTTTCACCATAACTATCATGCATAGCAGAAGTGGCATCATCAATAACATCTGACATATCAGAACGAATAGCAGAAGCAGGTTTAGGTGTCGCTAGCTTACTCATAACAGAAGGTGAATCAAGTGCAGAGCTCGATGGCAGTTCCTTACCTCCCCGGCAACGCGCCAGAAAAAGGTCTTGATAACCCAAGTGATGCCACTTCATAGTGTCCAGTAGATATAAATCCCAAGTGACTTAAAGAATAGAGCTATGCTCCCCGGCAACGCGCCAGAAAAAGGTCTTGATAATCCACAAGTAAAGGGGATCGCAACAGTTTTTGAGGGTAGAGTATTTAACCCAAATTTATTGATTCGACTCAAGGGGATCCAAAGAATATTCTCAAGTATTAGTAGCTAAGTTGTCAATTCAACCACACCTGGAAACTTAGTATCTGCAGCAAAGTGTTTAGTAGCACAGTAATATGATAGTGGTGGTAACGGCAACAAAAGTAAAGACATCAAAAGTAATGTTTTTGGTATTTTGTAGTGATTGTAACAGTAGCAGCGAGAAAGTAAATAAGCGAGAACTAGTATATTGAAAACTCGTAGGCACCGGATTAGCGATGGATAATTATGCCGGATGCGGTTCATCATGTAACAGTCATAACATAGGGTGACACAGAACTAGCTCCAATACATCAATGTAATGTAGGCATATATTCCGTATATAGTCATACGTGCTTATGGAAAAGAACGTGCATGACATCTTTTGTCCTACCCTCCCGTGGCAGCAGGGTCCTAATGGAAACTAACGGATATTAAGGCCTCCTTTTAATAGAGAACCGGAACAAAGCATTAGCACATAGTGAATACATGAAGTCCTCAAACTATGGTCATCACCGGGAGTGGTCCCGATTATTGTCACTTTGGGGTTACCGGATCATAACACATAGTAGGTGACTATAGACTTGCAAGATAGGATCAAGAACTCACATATATTCATGAAAACATAATAGGTTCAGATTTGAAATCATGGCACTCGGGCCCTAGTGACAAGCATTAAGCATAGCAAAGTCATAGCAACATCAATCTCAGAACATAATGGATACTAGGGATCAAACCCTAACAAAACTAACTCGATTACATGATAAATCTCATCCAACCCATCACTGTCCAGCAAGCCTACGATGGAATTACTCACGCATGGCGGTGAGCATCATGAAATTGGTGAAGGAGGATGGTTGATGATGACGACGGCGACGAATCCCCCTCTCTGGAGCCCCGAACGGACTCCAGATCAGCCCTCCCGAGAGGTTTTAGGGCTTGGCGGCGGCTCCGTATCGTAAAACACGATGATTTCTTCTCTCTGATTTTTTTCTCTCCGGAAGCGAATATATAGAGTTGGAATTGGCGTCGGAGGACATCCAGGGGGCCCACGAGGTAGGGGGCGCGCCCTAGAGGGGGGGCGTGCCCCCACCCTCGTGGACAGGGTGTGGGCCCCCTGGTCTTCATCTTTGGCGAGGATTTTTTATTATTTTTTCTAAGGTGTTCCATGGAGTTTCAGGTCATTCCGAGAATATTTGTTTTCTGCACATAAAACAACACCATGGCAATTCTGTTGAAAACAGTGTCAGTCTAGGTTAGTTCCATTCAAATCATACAAGTTTGAGTCCAAAACAAGGGCAAAAGTGTTTGGAAAAGTAGATACGACGGAGACGTATAAAGACGCTAAGTGGTGGAAACATGTGTGAAGAAGTACACTCCTGTAGGGTTATAAATGATCTATTCGAATAGCCGTGTCCGCGGTAAAGGACTTCTGGGTTTCCTATAACAGTTCATAGATAACTTGAAGTGGATACTCTAAAACTCGCAAGATAAGCGTGAGTGCTATGGATGGCCTTCTCGTAGGGGGACGGGAGTAGATCCATAGTGGTGTATTGATATGGTGAATATGTGGACTCGTGTGCGCCACCTCAAAAGAGTTACTTGCAGTCGTAGTTTAGGATAGCCACCGAGTCAAAGCTGGCTTGCTGCAGTTAAACCCTACCACCCCTTTATTGATACCGATGCATATGTAGCTAGTTCTGATGTAAGTCTTGCTGGGTACATTTGTACTCACGTTTGCCTATTTTATTTTTTGCAGAGAGACGTTAGTCTTGCTAGTAGTTCTGTTGGACTTCGACGTTTAGCTTGATACCTTAGCTACGACAGGATCTAGTAGATAGTCAGGCTTCTCAGCCTTTTTCATTTGTAGATGTCTGTACTCAGACATGTTAAGCTTCCGCATGTGCTTTGACTTGTATGCTCTAAATGTTGGGTCATGAGACCCATGTTTGTAATATCTCGCTCCTTGGAGCCCATTGAATAAATACTTTGAGTCGTAGAGTTTTGTTGTGATGCCATGTTTTATTTACACATATCGAGCATATTGTGTGTATAATTGAAATGCTTGGTATGTGTGGGATCCGACAACCTAGTTGTTTATCCTTGGTAGCCTCTCTTATGGGGAAATGTAGTCTTGTGCTTCCATGAGCCATAGTAGTCCACTACATCCCGGTTCACCGGAGTCCTGCTAGCCCAGCACTACTGCTCCGGAACACTTGACTGGCCGGCATGTGATTCAATTCGTTATTGTGTCTGTCCCTTCGGGGAAATGTCATGCGGTGACATCCGGAGTCCTACCTAGCCTGCTACAGCCTGGTTCACCGGAGTCTTGTTAGCCCAGTGCTACAGCCTGGATTCGCACGCTGCTGACCGACATGCTCGATGTTGATTCATGTATGCATGTCCCCATAAGTTAGTGCCACTTTGGGTTCACGACTAGTCATGTCGGCCCGGGTTCTCTGTCATATGGATGCTAGCGACACTATCATATACGTGAGCCAAAAGGCGCAAACGGTCCCGGGCCATGGTAAGGCGACACCCTGGGGAATACCGTGCGTGAGGCCACAAAGTGATATGAGGTGTTACCGGCTAGAAAGATGTGACTTGGAATCGGGATCCTAACAGCTTTGGTATCAGAGCCTGACTGCCTGTAGGATGACCAAGCCAAACTGGTCGAAGTTGAGTCTAGAAATGCTTTAGTTACATAAGGGAATTGATTGTGGAAGGGAACGTAAGGCTCTTTTTACTCCTTTACCTTATGCCCTTCTGATCTGAGTCAGCCTCTTCTTCTCTGTGGGGATTAAGAACTAGGCTTCCTCTTCTTTCTATCAGGATCACGTGTTACTAAGTCATAGACTTATAGGATTGATGGATTCTAGCCCCAGTTTAGTTTCTGCCCCAGTTTAGTTTCTGCTACTTCCGTGTGTTCATAGTTGATCTCGGAACCTTGATATTGTGATGTTGAGTGGCTATGCCACCATTTTGCAGGATGTCTCAAATCTTTTTGAGCATTTACAGCCGTTATGCTGTCCGAGTCATCCCAGGTTTCGAAATAGTCTGATGCATTTGCAAATCCCTTCTTCCCGTTATCGATGTTCCCTTGTGCCAGATTAACCACACTAAACACCGAGTTGAGGTACTCTATTGCCTCGACATATATGTTGGAGCTATTATTATGAACCTAGGTGTCTTAGGGAATCACCCAGTAATCTAGCAATGCTTTTATATCCCAGTGTGATGATTTTGGCCGTCATTCTCGAAAGCATCCCATGATGCCATTTAGTTAGTAGGCATTCTATTTCTGGGTTCTTGACACGAGATTCACCCACCTACCTCGTGTAGATAGTGTTTGCTAGTTCCTTAGGATATTAGTAACCTTTGCGATAGTCCTCGAGGTCCATGGTATCTCATTCTTCCAATACCATGAACCAGCCAAGGCAGAAGTTCTCTGAACGAAAAGATCACAACCAGGGTGCTCTTGAGGAGTACTCCATTTATATTGTGAATCTGCCAGTTCTACCTTTCTACATGGGTTATCCGGAGGAAATATGTTGAACTCGTTCGACATGCTAATCTATGCATCCACAACTCAGAAAGTTATATGTTCCTTGAGTTATTCCTCTTCAGTTGTATCCCGACCATCACCTATCAGTTGATAGTCAAGAGTATGCGTGCATTTGTTGATCGATGCCTATTATTCTTGTGGTCCGTCAAGCCATTCTATTCTGGAATGACTAGGAGAAACAAACTCCAGTACCTTGTCCACTTCGAGGATTGGGTCAAAGTAGTTGTATTCTGTGGATCAAAATGCCAATCCAGCTTTTGCTCTGTTTACCTTGGAGTGTTACCATCTTTATGTCAAGAATGTCATGAGAATTGCACCACCTCTTATGAATTCTTGACGCAGTGATACTTCTCGCCATCATTATTCATTCCTCGGTCCCGTGTTGTTGTAACCGGAATGCCGACAAGTGAATTGTGATGTGTGAAATCAATACTCCAAGCTACTCTTTGCTTTGTAGTAAATGGACAATATTCTCATTCTTAGCGTGTCGGTTATTAAATCATCATCCTAAGATTGATCGTGCTACCTAGTCCTTATTTCTGGTGCACTCTTCGATCCATGAGTTGGGATATTGTCAATCCCTCACTCTTTCGATCATATCGTCTTGCCCTGAAAAGCAAGATTGTTCTCGAGCTTAGTAACATATCAGTGGTTCGTGATTTTCCGAATATCTTCTTGGAAGTATTACTAGGTTGTCACCTGACCGCTATGTTGAGTTCGTGATCAAGTTGGTTTTCTTGTAAACCACTCTTTCTCCAAGAATCTGTGTTAGATACCTCTGAACTAATTGGTTAAGCTAAAACAACAACTTGGAGAGTTGGAAGATAAAAGCTTAATCCACTTAGTTCACTCCAAAGGGGATATCTTGCATGTGTGTGTGTTGATGAGAGATGATATCTTCATCGATTGTTCCTCATCATCGGTTGTTGAATCTATCGTCTTGTCCAAACCTTGCTTTGAGAGTGGGCTGTCGTCAAATCAAGTTAGAACCAACGATATTCATAATGTTGTCTTACTCGTGGTTGTTCCTCGAGCATACACCATTACATCCTTTGGTCTGACCAATACTATCCCATTGTTCACATAATGGTGGAATTCCAGTGATATGGAAAATTCCGATGAGTTGTTGTTGAGCCCATCAGCAGCATTTTGTCTCCTCCATGATTCATGTTGAATATCAACCTAGTGTTGGAAACTTTGTAAGCAATGCCTTTGTGTTCCATTCATGAAGCTTATGCTTGGATGGAAGAAGTGACTTCCTCGAATTCATGTGCATTTAGTGCAAGTTGCTGCCGTGAGTTCGAGAAAGATTGTTTTGTTTCCTCTGGTATCATCCCAAGTCAATTATGCATGTGCGAATGTATTCTATGGTTTGGTAGATTAATTACCTCCACTCCATATGTATTCCCTAGCACACCAAGCCTCTGATTGATTTGTTCAAAGAAAATAAGTTCATGCGCTAATCCTTAAGGGCCTGGATGGATATGCACAAGACTTCGTTATCTAAATGATGGTTCCCAATCAGAACTCGGTAGTGTTTTATTGCAAGACTACCATGTGATCATGCTTGTCTGGGACAGTGTGTTCACATGTGTGTAGCAGAACCAGCTCATGTTTTGGAGCTTACCATCATAGTTCATTTCCCGAGAATCTCGCAACGTCATCTTGTCGATTTGTGTTGCAAACTTTCTTTTCAGACATGTTGAGTCTGAAGTATCCTATCACCAATCGGATCTGAATCTCAAGAAGATACGATGGTTGGAACATTCCCAACAGTTGCATTTTGTTCCCAGCTTGCACCGCCATTGTGCCAAATTTCCATGGGCTGCCCTTCTCAGCAGTTGTTGTCCAAGATCATCTTCAAACTGGACTTACCATGGATCCCATCCATTTCTTATGAGAAGCAAAATCATCCATTGCGTTGTCTCCAACAAGGTAGTCCACATCATCCATTCTAGTCCGAGTATGTCATTCTTTTGAACTCCTTCAACTGATTGATTGTGATTGCCTTAGGTTGGTATAAAGAGTCTCAATGATCTATGTATCAAAAGTAATTCTTTATTTTGTCAATTAAGAGAATATTTCTACAATTCACCCCCAAGGTGTCCCGTTATGGAATCATGGCGATTATCTCGTCGCTACTTTGAAACCATGCACCATCTTCTAAGCATTGAATTGTTGCCTACTAACCTGAACCTTTGTCACCTGCTACTTTCCATCGCTCCTCATATGTGTTTTTGTCCCTCAGCTCAAGAGATGTTTCTATGTCTCGTTCCGTGAGTTGATCCTGTGATCATTAAAATGATCCATCCATGTAGAGTTATCTCGCTCTTCTGTCCTCGTGTTGGGTGAAGATCTTGAAAGCAAGGATGTCAAGTTCAAGATGATGCAATGAATCAATATCTTCGATGAGGACAGTTGGATCGTGAAGATTGAGTTAGTTTGCGTCCCCCCTTCATCTTACCCTATGCTTGAATCTCGGGACGAGATTCTTGTTTAGTGGGGGTGAGTTGTCACAACCCTAGTCAGTGCATGCATTAGAGTGTTTGCATCATGTTTAAATTTCAGTTAAACTTGAAATGGGGATGTTCAAACCCTAGCACCAAATGAAATGCAACTATGATCAAAATACAAATATTTTGAATAAACCTGAAATGCCCTTCAAAAATGTTCATCATCTTTGCCTTGGTCTAGAACCTCTGACAAAAATGATTCACATTTTTCTAGGACAGCATTGGGTCACTAAATTAAATCATATGCTATTGGCATTTGGGCATTTAAATGCTATATAATATTTTAAATGTCCAAATATTCATGAACTGAAATGTTTGATGTTGGAAATAATCCAAATAGTGGCCACAAGCAGTCTCATGATTTTTGAAAATGTTCTGGCATTTTTAATAAATCCAAAACAACTATAGATAATAGAGAACAGAAAGAATTAGGAAAGAGAGAGAGAGAGAGAGAGAGAGAGAGAGAGAGAAGCACTCACCTAGCCTTACCTGAGAGGCCCAGCAGCAGCCAGCCCACCAGAGCCCAGCTGCTAGTCATCCCCTTCCTGTGGACAGAAGGACGCCGGGCGTGTGCCCCGTGCGTGCGGCCACGCGCCCCGGCCACCTCCTGCTTGCCGCTCCCCCTAGCCGCTCTAGACGCCCTGGACGTCGACACGCACCCCCGACCCATTTCACTCTTCCCCGAGGCCCTCTGCCCCTCTGCTCCCTCTCTCTCGCCCGAACCCGAGCGCCGCCATCGCCACCGACGACATTCGCCGTGGCCATAGCCATCACCTCGCCTCTCCGTTGTGCCAGACGCCCTACAGACGCCCGTATCATCTCCACGCTGACGCATGCGAGCTCGAAGGCCTTGAATCGTTGCCTTCGTCTTCGTCTTCAAGCTCGAGCATCGTAGACCACCGCCACCGATTCGCCTGCTTCCGGCCTTCCCCGAGCACGCAGAGCCTACCCGTCGACGTGCTGTGAGATCTCCGTCCTTTCTCCCTCATTACCTCCGTCGTTTTCGACCCCTATCAACAGCAACTGCCATGGCCGAGCTTCCCCTGCCGCCGGCCATGTCGCCGCCATCACTTCAGCCGCTTGAGCTCGATTCGGAGCGCGTCACCGCGCTCCGGAAGCCACCAGGAGCCTAACGCACACGCTAACTCGTCCTCCCGTGCACCACAGCGCCAACCCCGCACTCACCCGAAGTCCGGCGCCGCCGCGAGCTCACTTCCGGCGAGCTCCAACCACCCCGCGACCTCCCACCTACTCCGTTGTATGCACGAGCGAGGGCCTCCTCCCTGTGCCCTTCTCTTGACCAGCCGCCTCCAATAGAGCCGTCCCGTGTGGACTCCGCCGCGCGGGAAGGTCGCCGGCGGCTTCACTCCGGCCATTTCGACGTGGCGCTGTCATTAGTGGCTAATGACGCCACTAACTAACCCTTAATTAACCCCGGGATTTATTCCCCGTTTAGTTTACATTAATATAGTCGGTCCCACATGTCGGTTTAACCATGCCACGTCAACGTTGACCCGGATCCACTAGTCAGCCTCTATCCCTGCACTGTTACACTGACGTGCGGGTCCCACTGGTCAGGTTTGACCTGGACCGCCTCTGTTGACTTGCTGATGTCACACCGACGTCATGCTTATGTAGTAAATGTTTTCTAGGATTTGAAATAAATTAGAAATGATTTATTTATTTCAGGAAATATCCAAAACTTCTAAAATTCATAGAAAATCAACCATAGCTCCAAACAAAATAATTTATATATATGAAAAATGATCAGAAAAATCCAAAGAATCCAATTATGGCATCATCATGCATGTTTGAACAACTTATGCCTACTGGTCAAATCAAATAAGTGGCATTTAGATAATCACATATGGAGTTGAATTTGAATCTTTGGTTCAAACCAACTTCATTTAATCTAGTTTTAGTTGCATTAGCTCAAATCACAACATCTTGCCACGTCATGATCATGCATCATATTGTGCATTGCATTGATTGTGATTTCTCTCTGTTGCCGGAACCTGTCCCCCCCACCCCAGAGTAGACGTTGTTACCGACGACGTGATCGATGACACTGATGAAGAGCTATATTATCTTCGGAAGTGCTAGGCAAGCAAAAAACCCTTGTTCATTCCGATACAATCCCACTCTCTCGCTTTTGCTCTCTTTTACTGCAATAGGACAACAACAATTCAACTGTTACATGCTGCGGTAGTTGAACCTCTTTTCTCTGCATGACCGGTCATTGCCACAGTAAATAGATGAAACCCACTAGCATGAGTAGGAGTTGTTTGAGCCCTGATGTGCCTACTCATTCATGCTTGTTGTCATGCCTGCTATTGCTTAGAGTTGTGTCAGGTCTGATTCATCGGGGATGAATTGGAATGGTGATGAACATGTCCTACTTTGTGTGAGCTAAGTGTGTGAACACGATTTGGTAAAGGTAGCGGTGAGAGGCCATGTAGGAGTACATGGTGGGTTGTCTCATTGAAGTCGCCCTCAGGAATTGAGTTCTGTGTTTGTGATCCATGAAACAGCTACTACCATGCATTGGGCCCTGAAATATGACCCCGCTCGACTTCTTAACCACACTAGTCCTCTATCCAGGAGTTGCAAGTAGTTTATGGTGTTTGTAGTATGCTGGAGGTCATGCACAGTGTTGACCCGAGGGGTGGGCTGTGATGCGGTAGGCACGTGGCCGGGTATGCCAGGCGCCCGTTTGGTGTCGCGGAACCCTGTACACATTGTTCGGGGCCGTATGTGGAAACCTCGGCCGGTCTCCTTGTGGATGGAACCTGAATAGGCGATAAACCTGGACTAGAGACTTGAGTGTTTAGGTAGGTAGTGGTCTACACCCACGTCGGCTTTCTCTTGAAGTCTGCTGAGCACATGTCGTGTGCAGATGCTAAGTGGTGGAAACATGTGTGAAGAAGTACACCCCTGCAAGGTTATAAATGATCTATTCAAATAGCCGTGTCCGCGGTAAAGGACTTCTGGGTTGCCTACAACAGTTCATAGATAACTTGAAGTGGATACTCTAAAACTCGCAAGATAAGCATGAGTGCTATGGATGGCCTTCTCGTAGGGGGACGGGAGCGGATCCATAGTGGTGTATTGATATGGTGAATATGTGGACTCGTGTGCGCCACCTCAAAAGAGTTACTTGCAGTCGTAGTTTAGGATAGCCACCGAGTCAAAGCTGGCTTGCTGCAGTTAAACCCCACCACCCCCTTTATTGATACCAATGCATATGTAGCTAGTTCTGATGTAAGTCTTGCTGGGTACATTTGTACTCACGTTTGCGTATTTTATGTTTTGCAGAGAGACGTCAGTCTCGCCAGTAGTTCCATGTGGACTTCAATGTTTAGCTTGATACCTCAGCTATGATCTTGTGCCCTCGGCAGGATCTGGTAGATAGTCAGGCTTCTCAGCCTTTTTCATTTGTAGATGTCTGTACTCGGACATGTTAAGCTTCCGCATGTGCTTTGACTTGTATGCTCTGAATGTTGGGTCATGAGCCTATTGAATAAATACTTTGAGTCGTAGAGTTTTGTTGTGAGACCATGTTGTATTTACACATATCGAGCATATTGTGTGTATGATTTAAATGCTTGGTATGTGTGGGATCCGACAACCTAGATGTTTATCCTTGGTAGCCTCTCTTATGGGGAAATGTAGTCTTGTGCTTCCATGAGCCATAGTAGTCCGCTACAGCCGGGTTCACAGGAGTCCTGCTAGTCAAGCACTACTGCTCTGGAACACTTGACTGGCCGGCATGTGATTCACTTCGTTCATGTGTCTGTCCCTTCAGGAAATGTGACGCGGTGACATCTGGAGTCCTGCCTAGCCTGCTACAGCCCGGTTCACCAGAGTCCTGTTAGCCCAGTGCTACAGCCCGGATTCGCACGCTGCTGACCGACATGCCCGATGTTGATTCATGTATGCCTGTCCCCGTAAGTTAGTGCCACTTTGGGTTCACGGCTAGTCATGTCGGCCTGGATTCTCTGTCAAATGGATGCTAGCGACACTATCATATACGTGAGCCAAAAGGCGCAAACAGTCCCGGGCCATGGTAAGGCGACACCCATGGTAATACCGTGCGTGAGGCCACAAAGTGATATGAGGTGTTACCGGCTAAATCGATGTGACTTGGAATCGGGGTCCTAACAAATACAATAGGTGCAAGACATGTTTGCACACACGGAATACTCAGGTTAAACTTGACGAGCCTAGCATATGCAGATATGGCCTCGGAACACTGAGACCGAAAGGTCGAGCGTCAATCATATAGTAGATATGATCAACATAGTGATGTTCACCATTGAAAACTACTCCAACTCACGTGATGATCAGACATGGTTTAGTTGATATGGATCACGTGATCACTTAGATGATTCGAGGGATGTCTATCTAAGTGGGAGTTCTTAAGTAATATGATTAATTGAACTTTAATTTATCATGAACTTAGTTAGTATTAGCATATCTATGTTGTAGATCAATAGCTCGCATTTAGCTCCCCTGTTTTATTTTTGATATGTTCCTAGACAAAACTAAGTTGAAAGATGTTAGTAGCAATGATGCGGATTGGATCCATGATCTGAAGATTATCCTCATTGCTGCACAGAAGAATTATGTCCTTGATGCACCGCTAGGTGACAGACCTATTGCAGGAGCATATGCGGACGTTATGAATGTTTGGCAAAGCTCGGTATGATGACTACTTGATAGTTTAGTGCACCATGCTTTACGGCTTAGAATCGGGGCTTCAAAGACATTTTGAATGCCAGGGAGCATATGAGATGTTACAAGAGTTGAAATTCGTATTTCAAACTCATGCCCATGTCGAAAGGTATGAGACCTTTGACAAGTACTTTGCCTACAGGATGGAGGAGAATAACTCAGCTAGTGAGCATGTGCTCAGTATGTCTGAGTACTACAATCAATTGAATCAAGTGGGAGCTAGTGATTGACAGAGTTCTCTAGTCACTATCACCAAGTTACTAGAACTTCGTGATGAACTATAATATGCAAGGGATAACGGAAACGATTCCCAAGCTCTTCGTGATGCTGACTTCGATGAAGGTAGAAATCAAGAAAAGCATCAAGTGTTGATGGTTGACAAGACCACTAGTTTCGAGTAAAGGGCAAAGGGAAGAAGGGGAACTTCAAGAAGAATGGCAAGCAAGTTGCTGCTCAAGTGAAGAAGCCCAAGTCTGGACCTAAGGCTGAGACTAAGTGCTTCTACTACAAAAGGACTGGTCACTGGAAGTGAAACTTCCCTAGATACTTGGCGGATAAGAAGGATGGCAAAGTGAACAAAGGTATATTGGATATAAATATTATTGATGTCTACTTTACTAGTGTTTATAGGAACCCCTCGGCATTTGATACTGGTTTAGTTGCTAAAAAGTAGTAAATCGAAACGGGAGTTGCAGAATGAACAGACACTAGTCAAGGGCGAGGTGACAATGTATGTTGGAAGTAGTTCCAAGATTGATATGATCATCATCACACACTCCCTATACTTTCGGGATTAGTGTTGAACCTAAATAAGTGTTATTTGGTGTTTGCGTTGAGCATGAATATGATTTGATCATGTTTATTGCAATACGGTTATTCATTTAAGTTAGAGAATAATTGTTGTTCTGTTTACATGAATAAAACCTTCTATGGTCATACACCCAATGAAAATGGTTTGTTGGATCTCGATCGTAGTGATACACATATTCATAATATTAAAGCCAAAAGATGCTAAGTTAATAATGATAATGCAACTTATTTGTGGCACTTCCGTTTAGGTCATATTGGTGTAAAGCGCATGAAGAAAGTCCATGCTGATGGGATTTTGGAATCACTTGATTATGAATCAGTTGATGCTTGCGAACCATGCCTTATGGGCAAGATGACTAAAGACTCCGTCCTCCTGAACAATGGAGCAAGCAACTGACTTATTGGAAATAATACATACTGATGTATGCGATCCGATAAGTGTTGAGGCTCGCGGCGGGTATCGTTATTTTCTGACCTTCACAGATGATTTGAGCAGATATGGGTATATCTACTTGATGAAACATAAGTCTGAAATATTTGAAAAGTTAATATAAATTCAGAGTGAAGTGGAAAATCATCATAACAAGAAAATAAAGTTTCTATGATCTGATCATGGAGGAGAATATTTGAGTTACGAGTTTGGTCTTCATTTGAAACAACGCGGAATAGTTTCGCAACTCACGCCACCTGGAACAGAACAGCATAATGGTGTGTCCATATGTCGTAACCGTACTTTATTAGATATGGTGCAATATATGATGTCTCTTACCAATTTACCACTATTGTTTTGGGGTTATGCTCTAGAGAGAGCTGCATTCACGTTAAATAGGGCACCATCGAAATCCATTGAGACACGCCTTATGAACTATGGTTTGGCAAGAAACCAAAGTTGTCATTTCTTAAAGTTTGGGGCTGCGATACTTATGTGAAAAAGCTTCAACCAGATAAGCTTGAACCCAAATCGGAGAAATGTGTCTTCATAGGATACCCAAAGGAAACTCTTGGGTACACCTTCTATCGCAGATCTGAAGGCAAGACTTTGTTGCTAAATTTGGATCCTTTCTAGAGAAGGAGTTTCTCTCGAAAGAAGTGAGTGGGAGGAAAGTGGAACTTGATGAGGTAACTGTACCTACTCCCTTATTGGAAAGTAGTTCATCACAGAAACCGGTTCCTCTGACATCTATACCAATTAGTGAGGAAGCTAATGATGATGATCATGAAACTTCAGATCAAGTTGCTACTGAACCTCGTAGATCAACTAGAGTAAGATCTGCACCCGAGTGGTACGGTAATCCTGTTCTGGAGGTTATGTTACTAGACCATGACGAACCTACGAACTATGAAGAAGCGATGGTGAGCCCAGATTCCGCAAAATGGCTTGAAGCCATGAAATCTGAGATGGGATCCATGTATGAGAACAAAGTGTGGACTTTGGTTTACTTGACCGATGATCGGCAAGCCATTGAGAATAAATGGATCTTCAAGAAGAAGACTAACGTTGACGGTAATGTTGTTGGAAATATGCCCTAGAGGCAATAATAAAAGTATTATTATTATATTTCCTTGTTCATGATAATTGTCTTTTATTCATGCTATAACTGTATTATCCGGAAATCATAATACACGTGTGAATACATAGACCACAATATGTCCCTAGTGAGCCTCTAGTTGACTAGCTCGTTGTGATCAACAGATAGTCATGGTTTCCTGGCTATGGACATTGGATGTCGTTGATAACGGGATCACATCATTAGGAGAATGATGTGATGGACAAGACCCAATCCTAAGCATAGCACAAAGATCGTGTAGTTCGTTTGCTAGAGCTTTGCCAATGTCAAGTATCTCTTCCTTTGACCATGAGATCGTGTAACTCCTGGATACCGTAGGAATGCTTTGGGTGTATCAAACGTCACAACGTAACTGGGTGGCTATAAAGGTGCATTACAGGTATCTCCGAAAGTGTCTGTTGGGTTGGCACGAATCGAGACTGGGATTTGTCACTCCGTGTAAACGGAGAGGTATCTCTGGGCCCACTCGGTAGGACATCATCAAATGCGCAATGTGACCAAGGAGTTGATCACGGGATGATGTGTTACGGAACGAGTAAAGTGACTTGCCGGTAACGAGATTGAACAAGGTATCGGTATACCGACGATCGAATCTCGGGCAAGTAACATACCGATAGACAAAGGGAATTGAATACGGGATCGATTGAGTCCTTGACATCGTGGTTCATCCGATGAGATCATCGTGGAACATGTGGGAGCCAACATGGGTATCCAGATCCCGCTGTTGGTTATTGACCGGAGAACGTCTCGGTCATGTCTGCATGTCTCCCGAACCCGTAGGGTCTACACACTTAAGGTTCGATGACGCTAGGGTTATAAAGGAAGCTTGTATGTGGTTACCGAATGTTGTTCGGAGTCCCGGATGAGATCCCGGACGTCACGAGGAGTTCCGGAATGGTCCGGAGGTAAAGATTTATATATAGGAAGTCCTGTTTCGGCCATCGGGACAAGTTTCGGGGTCATCGGTATTGTACCGGGACCACCGGAAGGGTCCCGGGGGCCCACCGGGTGGGGCCACCTGCCCCGGGGGGGCACATGGGCTGAAGGGGGTGCGCCTTGGCCTACATGGGCCAAGGGCACCAGCCCCAAGAGGCCCATGCGCCAAGAGAAGAGAAAAAGGGGAGAGTCCTAAAGGGGGAAGGCACCTCCGAGGTGCCTTGGGGAGGATGGACTCCTCCCCATCCTTAGCCGCACCCCTTCCTTGGAGGAGGGGGCAAGGCTGCGCCCTCCCCCTCTCCCTTGGCCCTATATATAGTGGGGAAAAGGAGGAGCAATCATACCTAAGGCCTTTGGTTGCCTCCCTCTCCCTCCCGTGACACATCTCCTCACCCATGGTGCTTGGCGAAGCCCTGCGGGATTGCCACGCTCCTCCACCACCACCACGCCGTTGTGCTGCTGTTGGATGGAGTCTTCCTCAACCTCTCCTTCTCTCCTTGCTGGATCAAGGCGTGGGAGACGTCACCGGGCTGTACGTGTGTTGAACGCGGAGGTGCCGTCCGTTCGGCACTTGATCATCGGTGATCTGAATCACGACGAGTACGACTCCATCAACCCCGTTCACTTGAACGCTTCCGCTTAGCGATCTACAAAGGTATGTAGATGCACTCCCTTTTCTACTCGTTGCTGGTCTCTCCATAGATAGATCTTGGTGTTGCGTAGGAAAATTTTTGAATTTCTGCTACGTTCCCCAACAGTGGCATCATGAGCTAGGTCTATTGCGTAGATTCTTTGCACGAGTAGAACACAGAGTAGTTGTGGGCGTCGATATTGTTCAATATGCTTGCCGTTACTAGTCTTATCTTGATTCGGCGGCATCGTGGGATGAAGCGGCCCGGACCAACCTTACACGTACGCTTACGTGAGACCGGTCCCACCGACAAACATGCACTAGTTGCATAAGGTGGCTGGCGGGTGTCTGTCTCTCCCACTTTAGTCGGATCGGATTCGATGAAAAGGGTCCTTATGAAGGGTAAATAGCAATTGGCATATCACGTTGTGGTTCATGCGTAGGTAAGAAACGTTCTTGCTAGAAACCCATAGCAGCCACGTAAAACATGCAACAACAATTAGAGGACGTCTAACTTGTTTTTGCAGGGTATGCTATGTGATGTGATATGGACAAGAAGAATGTGATGAATGATATGTGATGTATGAGATTGATCATGTTCTTGTAATAGGATTCACGACTTGCATGTCGATGAGTTATGACAACCGGCAGGAGCCATAGGAGTTGTCTTTATTTTTTGTATGACCTGCGTGTCATTGAAGAACGCCATGTAACTTACTTTACTTTATTGCTAAACACGTTAGCCATAGAAGTAGAAGTAGTCGTTGGCATGACAACTTCATGAAGACACAATGATGGAGATCATGATGATGGAGATCATGGTGTCATGCCGGTGACAAGATGATCATGGAGCCCCGAAGATGAAGATCAAAGGAGCTATATGATATTGGCCATATCATGTCACTACTCTATTTGATTGCATGTGATGTTTATCATGTTTATGCATCTTGTTTACTTAGGACGACGGTAGTAAATAAGATGATCCCTTACAAAATTTCAAGAAGTGTTCTCCCCTAACTGTGCACCGTTGCTACAGTTCGTCGCTTCTAAGCACCACGTGATGATCGGGTGTGATGGATTCTTACGTTCACATACAACGGGTGTAAGACAGTTTTACACAGCGAAAACACTTAGGGTTAACTTGACGAGCCTAGCATGTGCAGACATGGCCTCGGAACACGGAGACCGAAAGGTCGAGCATGAGTCGTATAGCAGATACGATCAACATGAAGATGTTCACCGACGTTGGCTAGTCCGTCTCACGGGATGATCGGACACGGCCTAGTTGACTCAGATCATGTGATCACTTAGATGACCAGAGGGATGTCTATCTAAGTGGGAGTTCATAAGATGAACTTAATTATCTTGAACATAGTCAAAAGACCCTTTGCAAATTATGTCGTAGCTCGCGCTTTAGTTCTACTGTTTTAGATATGTTCCTAGAGAAAATATAGTTGAAAGTTGATAGTAGCGATTATGCGGACACTAGAAAGCTCATGTCCTTAATGCACTGCTCAGTGTGCTGAACCCCAAACGTCGTTTGTGGATGTTGCGAACATCGGACATACGCGTCTTGATAACTACGTGATAGTTCAGTTAAACGGTTTAGAGTTGAGGCACGAAAGACGTTTTCGAAACGTCGCAGAACATATGAGATGTTTCGAGGGCTGAAATTGGGATTTCAGGCTCGTGCCCACGTCAAGAGGTTTGAGACCTCCGACGATTTTCTTAGCCTGCAAACTAAGGAGAGAAGCTCAATTGTTGAGCTTGTGCTCAGATTGTCTGAGTACAACAATCACTTGAATCAAGTGGGAGTTGATCTTCCAGATGAAATAGTGATAGTTTCCCCAAAGTCATTGCCACCAAGCTGCTAGAGCTTCGTGATGAACTATAAACATATCAGGGATAGATATGATGATCCTTGAAATATTCGTGATGTTTGACACCACGAAAGTAGAAATCAAGAAGGAGCATCAATTGTTGATGGTTGATGAAACCACTAGTTTCAAGAAGGGCAAGGGAAAGAAGGGATACTTCATGAAACGGCAAATCAGCTGCTGCACCAATGAAGAAACCCAAGGTTGAACCCAAACCCGAGACTAAGTGCTTCTGTAATAAGGGGAACAACCACTGGAGCAGCATTACCCTAGATACTTGGTAGATGAGAAGGCTGGCAAGGTCGATAGAAGTATATTGGATATACATTATGTTAATGTGTACTTTACTAGTACTCCTAGTAGCACCAGGGTATTGGATACCGGTTCGGTTGCTAAGTGTTAGTAACTCGAAATAAAAGCTACAGAATTAAACGGAGACTAGCTAAAGGAGAGCTGACGATGTGTGTTGGAAGTGTTTCCAAGTTTGATATAATCTAACATCGCACGCTCCCTCTACCATCAAGATTAGTATTAAACCTGAATAAGTGCTCTTGCACCTAAAGGAATGGTTTATTGAATCTTGATCGTAGTGATACACATTTTCATGCCAAAAGATATAAGATAGTAATGATAGTACCACTTACTTGTGGCACTACCATGTAAGTCATAATGGTATAAAACGCATGAAGAAGCTCCATATTGATGGATCTTTGGGCTCACTCGTTTTTTGAAAAGTTTGAGACATGCGAACCATGTCTATTGGTGTATATGCATGAAGAAACTCCATGCAAATGGACCGTTCGGACTCACTTGATTTTGAATCACTTGAGATATGCAAATCATACCACATGGACAAGATGACTGAAAAGCCTCGTTTTCAGTAAGATGGAACAAGATAGCAACTTGTTGTAAGTAACACATTTTGATGTGTCCAATCCAATGAGTGCTGAGGCATGCAGTGAATATCGTTATGATCTTACTTCACAGATGATTCGAGTAGATGTTGAGAATATTTACTTGATGAAACACAAGTCTGAATTATTGAATGGTTCAAGTAATTTCAGAGTGAAGTAGAAGATCATTGTGACAAGAGGATAAAATGTCTATGATATGATCATAGAGATGAATATCTGAGTTACGAGTTTTGGCACACAATTAAGACATTGTGGAAATTGTTTCACAACTAATACAGCCTGGAACACCATAGTGTGATGGTGTGTCCGAACATCATAGTTGCATCCTATTGGATATGGTGCGTACCATGATGTCTCTTATCGAATTACCACTATTGTTCATGGGTTAGGCATTAGAGACAACCACATTCACTTTAAATAGGGCACCACGTAATTCCGATGAGATGACACCGTATGAATTATGGTTTAGAGAAACCTAAGTTGTCGTTTCTTAAAAGTTTGGGGCTGCGACGCTTATATGAAAAAGTTTCAGGTTGATAAGCTCGAACCCAAAGCGGATAAAATGCATCTTCATAGGAAACCCAAAACAGTTGGGTATACCTCCTAATTCAGATCCGAAAGCAATATGGATTGTTTCTTGAATCGGGTCCTTTCTCGAGGAAAGGTTTCTCTCGAAAGAGTTGAGTGGGAGGATGGTGGAGACTTGATGAGGTTATTGAACCGTCACTTCAACTAGTGTGTAGCAGGGCATAGGAAGCTGTTCCTGTGGCACCTACACCAATTGAAGTGGAAGCTTATGATAGTGATCATGAAACTTCGGATCAAGTCACTACCAAACCTCGTAGGACGACAAGGACACGTACTACTTCGGAGTGGTAAGGTGATCCTGTCTTGAAAGTCATGTTGCTAGACAACAATGAACCTACGAGCTATGGAGAAGCGATGGTGGGCCCGGATTCCGATAAATGGCTCGAGGCCATAAAATCCGAGAACGGATCCATGGACTTTGGTGGACTTGCCCGATGGACGGCAAGCCATTAAGATAAATGGATCTTTAAGAAGAAGACGGACGCGGATGGTAATGTCACCATCCATGAAGCTCGACTTGTGGCGAAAAGTTTTTCACAAGTTCAAGGAGTTGACTACGATGAGTTTTTCTCATCCGTAGCGATGCTTAAGTCCGTCGGAATCATGTTAGCATTAGCTGCATTTATGAAATCTGGCAGATGGATGTCAAGACAAGTTTCCTTACTAGTTTCGTAAGGAAAGGTTGTATGCAATACAATCAGAAAAGTTTTGTCGATCCTAAGGATGCTAAAAGGTATGCTAGCTCCAGCGATCCTTTTAAGGACTGGAGTGAGCATCTCGGAGTTGGAATGAATGCTTTGATGATGATCAAAGATTTTGGGTTTGTACAAAGTTTATGAGAAACTTGTATTTCCAAAGAAGTGAGTGGGAGCACTATAGAATTTCTGATGAGTATATGTTGATCAGAAATAATGTAGAATTTCTAGAAAGCATATAGGGTTATTTGGAAGGTGTTTTTCAATAGAAAACCTGGATTAAGCTACTTGAACATTGAGCATCGAGATCTATAAGGATAGATCAAAATGCTTAATAATACTTTCAAATGAGCACATACCTTGACATGATCTTGAAGGTGTTCAAGATGGACCAGTCAAAGAAGGAGTTCTTGCCTGAGTTGTAAGGTATGAAGTTAAGACTTAAAGCTCGACCACGGCAGAATAGAGAGAAAGGACGAAGGTCGTCCCCTATACTTAAGACATAGGCTCTTCGGTATGCTATGCTGTGTACCGCACCTAAAGTGTGCCTTGCCATGAGTCAGTCAAGGGGTACAAGAGTGATCCAAGAATGGCTCACAGGACAGCGGTCAAAGTTATCCTTAGTAACTAGTGGACTAAGGAATTTTCTCGATTATGGAGGTGGTAAAAGAGTTCGTCGTAAAGGTTACGACGATGCAAGCTTGACACCTATCCAGATAGCTCTGAGTAGAGAGACCGGATACATATAATGGAGCAATAATTTAGAATAGCTCCAAGTGGAACAGTTATTTGGAATAGCTCCAAATAGAGCGTGGTAGCTGCATCTAGGAGATGACATAGAGATTTGTAAAGCACACACGGATCTGAAAGATTCAGACCCGTTGACTAAAACCTCTCTCACAAGCAACATGATCAAACATAAAACTCATTGAGTGTTAATCACATAGTGATGTGAACTAGACTACTGACTCTAGTAAACTCTTGGGTATTAGTCACATGGCGATGTGACCTATGAGTGTTAATCACATGGCGATGTGAACTAGATTATTGACTCTAGTGCAAGTGGGAGACTGTTGGAAATATGCCCTAGAGGCAATAATAAAAGTATTATTATTATATTTCCTTGTTCATGATAATTGTCTTTTATTCATGCTATAACTGTATTATCCGGAAATCATAATACACGTGTGAATACATAGACCACAATATGTCCCTAGTGAGCCTCTAGTTGACTAGCTCGTTGTGATCAACAGATAGTCATGGTTTCCTGGCTATGGACATTGGATGTCGTTGATAACGGGATCACATCATTAGGAGAATGATGTGATGGACAAGACCCAATCCTAAGCATAGCACAAAGATCGTGTAGTTCGTTTGCTAGAGCTTTGCCAATGTCAAGTATCTCTTCCTTTGACCATGAGATCGTGTAACTCCTAGATACCGTAGGAATGCTTTGGGTGTATCAAACGTCACAACGTAACTGGGTGGCTATAAAGGTGCATTACAGGTATCTCCGAAAGTGTCTGTTGGGTTGGCACGAATCGAGACTGGGATTTGTCACTCCGTGTAAACGGAGAGGTATCTCTGGGCCCACTCGGTAGGACATCATCAAATGCGCAATGTGACCAAGGAGTTGATCACGGGATGATGTGTTACGGAACGAGTAAAGTGACTTGCCGGTAACGAGATTGAACAAGGTATCGGTATACCGACGATCGAATCTCGGGCAAGTAACATACCGATAGACAAAGGGAATTGAATACGGGATCGATTGAGTCCTTGACATCGTGGTTCATCCGATGAGATCATCGTGGAACATGTGGGAGCCAACATGGGTATCCAGATCCCGCTGTTGGTTATTGACCGGAGAACGTCTCGGTCATGTCTGCATGTCTCCCGAACCCGTAGGGTCTACACACTTAAGGTTCGATGACGCTAGGGTTATAAAGGAAGCTTGTATGTGGTTACCGAATGTTGTTCGGAGTCCCGGATGAGATCCCGGACGTCACGAGGAGTTCCGGAATGGTCCGGAGGTAAAGATTTATATATAGGAAGTCCTGTTTCGGCCATCGGGACAAGTTTCGGGGTCATCGGTATTGTACCGGGACCACCGGAAGGGTCCCGGGGGCCCACCGGGTGGGGCCACCTGCCCCGGGGGGGCACATGGGCTGAAGGGGGTGCGCCTTGGCCTACATGGGCCAAGGGCACCAGCCCCAAGAGGCCCATGCGCCAAGAGAAGAGAAAAAGGGGAGAGTCCTAAAGGGGGAAGGCACCTCCGAGGTGCCTTGGGGAGGATGGACTCCTCCCCATCCTTAGCCGCACCCCTTCCTTGGAGGAGGGGGCAAGGCTGCGCCCTCCCCCTCTCCCTTGGCCCTATATATAGTGGGGAAAAGGAGGAGCAATCATACCTAAGGCCTTTGGTTGCCTCCCTCTCCCTCCCGTGACACATCTCCTCACCCATGGTGCTTGGCGAAGCCCTGCGGGATTGCCACGCTCCTCCACCACCACCACGCCGTTGTGCTGCTGTTGGATGGAGTCTTCCTCAACCTCTCCTTCTCTCCTTGCTGGATCAAGGCGTGGGAGACGTCACCGGGCTGTACGTGTGTTGAACGCGGAGGTGCCGTCCGTTCGGCACTTGATCATCGGTGATCTGAATCACGACGAGTACGACTCCATCAACCCCGTTCACTTGAACGCTTCCGCTTAGCGATCTACAAAGGTATGTAGATGCACTCCCTTTTCTACTCGTTGCTGGTCTCTCCATAGATAGATCTTGGTGTTGCGTAGGAAAATTTTTGAATTTCTGCTACGTTCCCCAACAAATGTTACTGTCTACAAAGCTCGACTTGTTGCGAAAGGTTTTCGACAAGTTCAAGGAATTGACTACGATGAGACTTTCTCACCCATAGCGATGCTTAAGTCTGTCCAAATCATGTTAGCAATTGCCACATTTTATGATTATGAAATTTGGCAAATGGATGTAAAAACTGCATTCCTGAATGGATTTCTGGAAGAAGAGTTGTATATGATGCAACGAGAAGGTTTTTTCTATCCAAAGGGAGCTAACAAAGTGTGCAAGCTCCAGCGATCCATTTTTGGACTGGTGCAAGCCTCTCGGAGTTGGAATAAACGTTTTGATAGTATGATCAAAGCATATGGATTTATACAGACTTTTGGAGAAGCCTATATTTACAAGAAAGTGAGTGGGAGCTCTGTAGCATTTTTGATATTATATGTGAATGACATATTGTTGATCGGAAATGATATAGAATTTCTGGATAGCATAAAGGGATATTTGAACAAGAGTTTTTCAATGAAAGACCTCGGTGAAGCTGCTTATATATTAGGCATCAAGATCTATAGAGATAGATCAAGACGCTTAATTTCGACTTTCACAAAGCACATACGTTGACAAAGTTTTGAAGAAATTCAAAATGGATCAAGCAAAGAAAGGGTTGTTGCCTGTGTTACAAGGTGTGAACTTGAGTCAGACTCAATGCCTGACCACTGCAGAAGATAGACAGAAAATGGAAGATGTTCCCTATGCTTCAGCCGTAGGCTCTATCATATATGCAATGCTGTGTACCAGACCTGATGTGTGCCTTGCTATTAGTTTAGCAGGGAGGTACCAAAGTAATCCAGGAGTGGATCACTGGACAACGGTCAGGAACATCCTGAAATACCTAAAACGGACTAAGGATATGTTTCTCGTTTATGGATGTGACAAAGAGCTAGTCGTAAATGGTTACGTTCATGCAAGCTTTAACACTGATCCGGATGATTCTAAATCGCAAACCGGATATGTGTTTACATTGAACGGTGGAGCTGTCAGTTGGTGCAGTTCTAAACAAAGCGTCGTGGCGGGATCTACATGTGAAGCGGAGTACATAGCTGATTCGGAAGCAGCAAATTAAGGAGTCTGGATGAAGGAGTTCATATCTGATCTAGGTGTCATACCTAGTGCATCGGGTCCAATGAAAATATTTTGTGACAATACTGGTGCAATTGCTTTGACAAAGGAATCCAATTTCACAAGAGAACCAAGCACATCAAGAGACACTTCAACTCCATCCGGGATGAAGTCTAGGTGGGAGACATAGAGATTTGCAAGATACATACGGATCGGAATGTTGCAGACCCGTTGACTAAGCCTCTTCCAAGAGCAAAACATGATCAGCACCAAGGCTCCGTGGGTGTTAGAATCATTACTGTGTAATCTTGATTATTGACTCTAGTGCAAGTGGGAGACTGAAGGAAATATGCCCTAGAGGCAATAATAAAGTTATTATTTATTTCCTTATATCATGATAAATGTTTATTATTCATGCTAGAATTGTATTCACCGGAAACATAATACTTGTGTGAATACATAGACAAACCGAGTGTCACTAGTATGCCTCTACTTGACTAGCTCGTTGATCAAAGATGGTTATGTTTCCTAGCCATAGACATGAGTTTTCATTTGATTAACGGGATCACATCATTAGGAGAATGATGTGATTGACTTGACCCATTCCGTTAGCTTAGCACTTGATCGTTTAGTATTCTGCTATTGCTTTCTTCATGACTTATACATGTTCCTATGATTATGAGATTATGCAACTCCCGTTTACCAGAGGAACACTTTGTGTGCTACCAAACGTCACAACGTAACTGGGTGATTATTAAGGTGCTCTACAGGTGTCTCCGAAGGTACTTGTTGAGTTGGCATATTTCGAGACTAGGATTTATCACTTTGATTGTCGGAGAGGTATCTCTGGGCTCACTCGGTAATACACATCACTATAAGCCTTGCAAGCATTGTAACTAATGAGTTAGTTATGAGATGGTGTATTACGAAACATGTAAAGAGACTTGCCGGTAACGAGATTGAACTAGGTATTAAGATACCGACGATCGAATCTCGGGCAAGTAACATACCGATGACAAAGGGAACAATGTATGTTGTTATGCGGTTTGACCGATAAAGATCTTCGTAGAATATGTAGGAGCCAATATGAGCATCCAGGTTCCGCTATTGGTTATTGACCGGAGACGTGTCTCGGTCATGTCTACATAGTTCTCGAACCCGTAGGGTCCGCACGCTTAACGTTCGGTGACGATCGATAATATGAGTTTATGTGTTTTGATGTACCAAAGGTAGCTCGGAGTCCTGGGTGAGATCAGGGACATGACGAGGAGTCTCGAAATGGTCGAGACGTAAAGATCGATATATTAGACGACTATATTCGGACATCGGAGAGGTTCCGAGTGATTCGGGTATTTTTCGGAGTACCGGAGAGTTACGGGAATTCGCCGGGGAGTATTTGGGCCTTATTGGGATTTAGAGGAAAGAGAGAGAGGAGGCTGCGCCCCCCCAAGGCTTAGTCCGAATTGGACTAGGAGGAGGGGCGGCGCCCCCTCGTTCCTTCTCTTCTCTTTTCCGTTTTCCTTTTCTCCTACTCCTACTACTTGGGAGGACTCCTAGTTCTACTAGGGAAGGGGGAATCCTACTCCTGGTGGGAGTAGGACTCCCCTAGGGCGCGCCATAGAGAGGGCCGGCCCCTCCACCATATTCCACCTCGGTCATATCGTAGCGGTGCTTAGGCGAAGCCCTGCATCGGTAGCAACATCATCACCGTTATCACACCGTCGTGCTAATGGAACTCTCCCGTGAAGCTCTGCTGGATCGGAGTTCGCGGGACGTCATCGAGCTGAATGTGTGCTGAACTCGGAGGTGTTGTGCGTTTGGTACTTGGATCGGTCGGATCGTGAAGACGTACGACTACATCAATCGCATTGTGCTAACGCTTCCGCTTTCGGTCTACAAGGGTACGTGGAGACACTCTCCCCTCTCGTTGCTATGCATCACCATGATCCTGCTTGTGCGTAGGAATTTTTTTGAAATTACTACGTTCCCCAACAGGGACGCGGCCATCGTACGGGCCTTCACGAAGCGTTTCCATGGCATCATCTTTGCAAGAAGGGGGTGTGGGAATGGGGATCGGGATTCGTCGATTCGGGGGTTGCCGGCACTAGAGCAGACGAGTCGACGAAGCTTAAGGAGGGAGACTTAAATAGACCCAGATATTTTCTTCGCAAACGGTTCCTAGAAAACAACTGTGTGATGTTGTAGATATTTTTTATTAGCTGCAAAAGACGAACTTGGAATAAAGTGCCAACGGATGGTGTTTTAAATGAACGAGAAATTTTGTAGTACTAATACAATTGTCATGTCAAATTTTAGAAAATTTCAGGGGTCATTTGACCTTCTAAGACATTTAAGTGATTTTCTAGCCATTTAATGACAGTAATTGAAATTTGAACTACATGTACATGCAACAGCTAACCACAACGGTTTGAAAACTCATATTTCATGTACTTGTGTGCGATTTAATTCCATGTGTAGCCAACTGGAAGGAATTTTCAAACATATTGGTCTAACGGCTATGACACAATTAAGCATGGAGTGACATGACATTTTAATTCCAAAAAATTAAAAAAATCAGAAACACATGAAACCATGGTTGATGTGATGTCATGCCACCAAGATGATGTAGTAAAAAATATTGGCATGTTTGACCAAAGTTTGGACACACACCCCTCACAAATCGGAGCAACTCACTAGAAGGCTCGTGGTTTCGAGAGGGAACAATGCATGTTTGATGATGAATGGGAGATAGCTTCCTCTTACGGCCTTCAAACTTTTTTCTACGTCTAATGTGCACTACTACAACTATAATGTGAAATTTTTGAAAATTCTAGCGGTCATTTGACCTTTTAAAGACATTTAAGTGATTTTTTAGCCATTTAATGACCATAATTCAAATTTGAACTACATCTACATGCAACGCGTAACCGAAACGGTTTGAAAAAACATATTTGTGTACTTGTGTGCGAGTTAATTTCATGTGCAGTAAACTAGAAGGAATTTTCAAACATATTTGTATCATGACATTGACACATATGCATGAATATGTATGCATGGAGTGGCATGGCATTTTAATTCCAAAAAAATCAGAAACACATGAAACCTTGGTTGATGTAATGTCATGCCACCAAGATGATGTGGTAAAGAAATTGGCATGTTTGACGAAAGTTTGGACACACACCCCTCACAAACCGGAGCAATTCGCTAGAAGGTTCGTGGTTCCGAGAGGGAACAATGCATGTTTGATGATGAACGGGGGATAGCTTCCTCTTACGGCCTTCAAATTTTTTTCTACGTCTAACATGCACTACTACAACTGTAATGTGAAATTTTTGAAAATTCTAGGGGTCATTTGACCTTTTAAAGACATTTAAGTGATTTTATAACCATTTAATGACCGTAATTCAAATTTGAACTACATCTACATGCAACGCGTAACCGAAACGGTTTGAAAAATCATATATGTGTACTTGTGTGCAAGTTAATTCCATGTGCAGTAAATTAGAAGGAATTTTCAAACATGTTGGTCTCACGACATGGACACATGCATACGTATGCATGGAGTGACATGGCATTTTAATTTAAAAAAATAGAAAAATGATCAGAAACACATGAAACCTTGGTTGAGGTAATGTCATGCCACCAAGATGATGTGGTCAAGAAATTGGCATGTTTGATGAACATTTGGATACACGCCCCTCACAAACCGGAGCAACTCGCTAGAAGGTTCGTGGTTCCGAGAGGGAACAATGCATGTTTGATGACGAACGGGAGATAGCTTCCTCTTACGGCCTTCAAATTTTTTTCTACGTCTAACATGCACTACTACAACTGTAATGCAAAATTTTTGAAAAATCTAGGGGTCATTTGACCTTTTAAAGACATTTAAGTGATTTTATAACCATTTAATGACCATAATTCAAATTTGAACTACATCTACATGCAAGGCGTAACCGAAACGGTTTGAAAAATCATATATGTGTACTTGTGTGCAAGTTAATTCCATGTGCAGTAAATTAGAAGGAATTTTCAAACATATTGGTGTCACGACATGGACACATGCATACGTATGCATGGAGTGACATGGCATTTTAATTCAAAAAAATAGAAAAATGATCAGAAACACATGAAACCTTGTTGAGGTAATGTCATGCCACCAAGATGATGTGGTCAAGAAATTGGCATGTTTGATGAACATTTGGACATACGCCCCTCACAAACCGGAGCAACTCGCTAGAATGTTCGTGGTTCCGAGAGGGAACAATGCATGTTTGATGACGAACGGGAGATAGCTTCCTCTTACGGCCTTCAAATTTTTTCCTACGTTTAACATGCACTAATACAAGTGTCATGTCAAAATTTGGTAAATTCCAGGGGTTATTTGACCTTCTAAAGACATTTAAGTGATTTTCTAACCATTTAATGACCGTAATTCAAATTTGAACTACATCTATATGCAACGTCGAACCAAAACGGTTTGAAAAATCATATTTTTGTGTACTTGTGTGCGTGTTAATTCCATGTGCAGTAAATTCTAATGAATTTTCAAACATATTGGTATCAAGGCATGAGCACATGCATGGAGTGCATGCGATGGCATTTTAATTCCAAAAAACTAAAAAATGATCAGAAAAACTTGAAACCTTGCTTGATTTAATTTCATGCCACCAAGATGATGTGATTAAAAAATTGGCCTGTTTGACGAAAGTTTGGACACACACCCCTCACAAACCGGAGAAACTCACTAGAAGGTTCGTGGTTCCGAGAGGGAACAATGCATGTTTGCTGACGGATGGGAGATAGCTTCCTCTTACGGACTTCGAGTTTTTTCCTACGTTTAACGTGCACTAATACAACTGTCATGTGAAAATTTGGAAATTTTCAGGGGTCATTTGACCTTTTAAAGACATTTAAATGATTTTCTAAGCATTTAATGATTGTAATTCAAATTTGAACTACATCTACATGC
Source organism: Triticum aestivum (assembly GCF_018294505.1). Lineage (NCBI taxonomy): Eukaryota > Viridiplantae > Streptophyta > Magnoliopsida > Poales > Poaceae > Triticum > Triticum aestivum. The sequence continues at coordinate 53,690,819 of NC_057794.1, forward strand.
AACGCCTAACCAAAATGGTTCGAAAAATCATATTTTTGTGTACTTGTGTGTGAGTTAAAAATTCATCAGACGATGTAAATATCTGGTGTTCAAAAAAGAAAATGTAAAGATCTGACAAGACAACCGGCCCCACACGATTGGCACTCTATCTCGTGGCTCGAGGTTTGGTAGGTGATTGGCGGGGATCATTAATCAGACACGGTTCTGTATTGGAAACTGTCAGCTATTATGTTCATACACGGATTTGCTGCGGGAATTATGTGTAATTCAAACTACAGTACTCGTAAATTCTAGCGACCGGCGTGTGTACTGTCCCCGTCGATCTAGATTCCGGCCGTCAATAAATACTACCTTGCTCACATCGTCCCTCCTGCATTCTCATCTACATCCTCCCCTCGCTCGCCCTCTCTCTCTCTCACTCTCTCTCTTTCTCTCTCTCGCTCTCTCTCTCTCTCTCTCTCTCTCTCTCTCTCTCTCTCTCTTTCTCTATCAAATCTCTGCCATGGCGCGCCGGTCTACCCACGCGTCGGCAAGGAGTCGCCGCCCCTGAGGACGCTCACTCGATTAGCAGCGACGAGGACCCCTACGCGCCGCCTGGCGAGGTTGCGCCGGACCCCCCAACTTTGGATTGGTTTTGGGGCCAGTACAATCTTTGTCTGTGGAAGTTGCTGCTGCCGGCTAAGAAAACCAGGCAAGTGGCTTTCAAGAAGGAGATGGCGGAGGAGGAAGCCAGGTACCAGGCGGCCTGTGAAGCCCGTTATGCCGCCTGGAAAAAGGAGGCGGCAGAGCTTTGGGGGCGGGTGCGTCGTCCTGCCGAGGAGGTGTACGAAGATGGGTACTTCGCGAGGAAGGTCATAGGCACTGGCGCCTCGTCGCTGCGTGGAGGTGGGCCGATAAGCTCCAACATGCCACCAACGAGGAGCTCCGTTTGGCGCCCAACGAAATGGCAAGATCGGCCGCGCACTAGGGAGCTGTTGGCGAGGGGCTGCCGGAATACTGGCCCCAGGAGGGATTATTAGTTTTAGTATTGTTTGTTTTCAATTTTATGCATTGTACCTATTGTTAAGTATCATCACGTATATGTGATGATATTATATATATATATATATATATATATATATATGTATGTATGTATATGTATATATATATATATATATTCTATGATGATCTAATGAACAATTAACATATATATATATATATATATTATGAATTTTCCATTTTCTATCTATTTTTATATACTAATTTGAATCTAGCTGTTATCATCCACATATACAGAATGGAAAGCGTATATACACACATTGAAACAGAACATATAAGAATGGAAAACAGAGTACGCACATTGAAATAGAACAATAAACAGAGCAATACTATGATTGATGTGAATACAAAACTATCCACGTCGAAGCAACTTTTCAAAATAAAACACGTCCATGAGACCATGACCAGCAGCCCTTGCCAAGGGTAGCTCTTGGCTCTGCCTGAACTCATGCAGGTGTTCGTCCAAGCGGTCGACACGCTCGCGGTACATCTGGAGCGTGATCTCGAGCTCCAAGTTGGCTATTTCATCGAAGATCACCAGCTCGAGGATGCGACGGCCATGTTCCTCTACCGCGCCTAGGTGGACACCTGGGCCAAGGAGGCGGTCGAGCCTACGGACCAGCACGTTGGCATCCAGCGGGCCATGGAGAAGGCGAACGGCGGCATCCATGCGAACGGCGCGGCGGGCGTCCGGTGCAAGTACGGCGTGGCTGGCATCTGGTGCAAGTACGGCGCTGAGGGCCTCTGCCCACTCCTGGCGAGGAATGGGGATACTGACGGGACGTGTACCCAGCTGTGACGCCGTGTCGACAGTAGGCAAGCGCCGATGGATCCGCTCTTGCTGTGCGGCGCGCCGCGCCTCTCGCTCTACGACACTCCAACGGTCTCGCCGTGCGGCGAGCCGCAGCCTATAGGCGCGGACGCGCCTAGCTTGCTCTGTGGCGCGCCATCGATCATGTTGTGTGGCGAGCTGCAGCCTATCGGTGTTGACTGATGACCCACAAGTATAGGGGATCTATCATAGTCATTTCGATAAGTAAGAGTATCGAACCCAACGAGGAGTAGAAGGAAATGATAAGCGGTTTTCAGCAAGGTATTCTCTGCAAGCACTGAATTATCGGTAACAGATAGTTTTGTGATAAGGTAATTTGTAACGGGTAACAAGTAACAAGTGTAAATAAAGTGCAGCAAGATGGACCAATCCTTTTTGTAGCAAAGGACAAGTCTGGACAAACTCTTATATAGAGAAAGGCGCTCCCGAGGACACATGGGAATTATCGTCAAGCTAGTTTTCATCACGTTCATATGATTCACGTTCGGTACTTTGATAATTTGATATGTGGGTGGACCGGTGCTTGAGTGCTGTCCTTACTTGGACAAGCATCCCACTTATGATTAACTCCTATTACAAGCATCCGCAACTACAAAAAAGAAGTATTAAGGTAAACCTAACCATAGCATGAAACATATGGATCCAAATCAGCCCCTTACGAAGCAACACATAAACTAGGGTTTAAACTTCTGTCACTCTAGCAACCCATCATCTACTCATTACTTCCCAATGCCTACATCTAGGCCCAAACAATGGTGAAGTGTCATGTAGTCGACGTTCACATAACACCACTAGAGGAGAGACAACATATATCTCATTAAAATATCGAACGAATACCAAATTCACATGACTACTAATAGCAAGACTTCTCCCATGTCCTCAGGAACAAACGTAACTACTCACAAATCATATTCATGTTCATAATCAAAGGGGTATTAATATGCATAATAGATCTGAACGTATGATCTTCCACCAAATAAACCAACTAGCATCAACTACAAGGAGTAATCAACACTGCTAGCAACCCACAGGTACCAATATGAGGCTTTGGGACAAAGATTGGATACAAGAGATGAACTAGGGCTTAAGAGGAGATGGTGCTGGTGAAGATGTTGATGGAGATTGGCCCCCTCCCGATGAGAGGAGCGTTGGTGATGACGATGGCGATGATTTCCCCCTCCTGGAGGGAAGTTTCCCCGGCAGAACAGCTTTGCCGGAGCCCTAGATTGGTTCCGCCAAGGTTCCGCCTCGTGGCGGCAGAGTTTCTTTCCGAAAGCTTGCTTATAATTTTTTTTCTCGGATGAAAGACTTCATATAGCAGAAGATGGGCACCGGAGGGCCACCAGGGGGCCCACGAGGCAGGGGGCGCGCCCAGGGGGTAGGGCACGCGTCCCACCCTTGTAGCCAGGGTGTGGCCCCCCTCTGGTATTTTCTTCGTCCAGTATTTTTTATTAATTCCAAAAATAACTTCGGTGAAGTTTCAGGACTTTTCGAGCTGTGCAGAATAGGTCTATAATATTTGCTCCTTTTCCAGCCCAGAATTCCAGTTGTCGGCATTCTCCCTCTTCATGTAAACCTTGTAAAATAAGAGAGAATAGGCATAAGTATTGTGACATAACGTGTAATAACAACCCATAATGTAATAAATATCGATATAAAAGCATAATGCAAAATGAACGTATCAACTCCCCCAAGCTTAGACCTTGCTTGTCCTCAAGCGGAAGCCGATAACGATAAATATGTCCACATGTTTCGAGGTAGAGGTGTCGATAAAATAAAATACGAACATGAAGGCATCATGATCATCTATTTATATATAAAAAATGCTTTACGGGCTAATGAGAAAAAAGAGAATAAGCTAGAAATTCTCACAAAAATTAGAAATATCTAACCTTTAATTTTGCACATCAAAATATCACAATCCTTAGATCAACTTTAACGCCGAAGAAATTACCCACCAATGCCATCCTCTCTAAATTATCAACGAATGCCATTATGTGATAAAAATTTGCCCAAACAAAAAAAGTAGTCGCCCAAAATAAATATTCTCATGCGTATTCAATCTATGCCATCATGTGAAACACCTTCCCTCCCGTAGCCCTAATTAACTCTCTTTCCACAGTGTGTTCTTGGACGTGCGGCTCCAAACAATCTGCCGGCCGCCGCCAAAACAATTAATCCTTCCCATCGATCTGCTCTAGGGTTTGGTTACTCTAGCTAACCAACAGGACTACCTCATGCACGACGGCCGGCTAGGCGCCGGAGGGTAGTGATCTGGACAGCGGAAGAGACGACACCGATGAACAGCGGATGCCCGGCGCCTACGTTTCTCACGGCAGACATCGATGAACAGGTAGTGGTGTCTTCAATCTTCTTTTCTGACCCACATAGGTACATGCCCTAGAAGATCAATCAGATTTGCCTCATGCGCATGGGCAAAAGCAACTACGTACATGCACCTCATAGGTATCTAACTTTTGACTGTTTCTATTCCTATGAGATGTACGTATAGCTTAGAGTATCTACGTTTGTATGCCATTAATTACTGGATTGATCCATATGTTTTGGACGCCAGTAGAACTAACCAGCAAAGAAAAATAAGATCAGATATTGATCAATTATAGGTGTGTATACCTTAATATGCAGGCTGCATTCATGTAATTTTAATACTATGAACGCAAGGCGTTTCAGTTTTGTACAATATGGCATGTGTGCGTATCTGACTTTTCTCTAGGTACAGACACAAATTCGTCCAAGCATGCATAGCAAAGCTATGTCTTCTTTTTCAGGACACAAGTACAATATTAAGCAAGCACCCAAACAAGCATATAAAAGATGAGGAAACTATTGTCGTACTCAAGAAGGATTATGTTTTTCTGATGATTTATTCTTATTCGAGATAATCATGCACACATGCTTCTAGGTCTAGGATACCACTTACTAGTAGAAAAGGGGGCTTTGGTCCAGGCCGGGTAAGCCCATTAGTCCCGGTTCAGTCCAGAACCGAGACCAATGGATGCATTTATCCTGATTCGTGCGGCTAAGGCATTAGTCTCGGTTCACCTGGGCCCTTTAGTCCCGGTTCGTGCCACGAGCCGGGACTAAAGGGTGCGATGCCCATTAGTCCCGGTTGGTGGCACCAACCGGTACTAAAGGTTACACCTTTAGTCCCGGTTGGTGCCACCAACCGGGACTAATGGGCTTTGAGGCATTAGTACCGGTTCATGGCACGAACCGGTACTAAAGGGTGATATGTGGTCTAGTTGTTGGGAAAATTTACAAATATGAATTTCGACTTTATTTACAAAATCTCTCTGGAATTTGTAAAATGGGCATAACTTTTGCATACGAACTCGGATTAAAAAGTTTTTTATATGAAAAATCATCTACTCGAAAAGTTACATCCGATGGAGACCGCCTACGGCCTGTTTGCAAATTTGTAGAATCCTTAAATTCCAAAAGGAAAAAAGTTATGCTCAAATTTCTGTTTTTTTAATTTTCATTAAATCTGGTCAAACTATGGTCAAACTACTTATTCAAGAAGGTATTAGTGTTACTAAATAATTATTCAAGAATATTAGTGTTATTAAATAATTATTTTAGCTTTTTTGAATTTTGGTCAAATCTGGTCAAACTATGGTCAAACTGTGGTCAAACAATGGTCAAACTACTTATTCAAGAAATATTAGTGTTACTAAAAAATTATTGTTTTTTAGAACAATAGTTTCAAACTCAAACAGTGAAATATGTGACTGCATACTCAAGCTAAACTCCTGAGGGTTAATAGGATTGACATCTTACTATTGTCAGGAAAACAACGAGTACAGACTTGGAAACGAGGGAGAATAGAACCCGGAAATTAAGCGTGTTCAGGTTGGGGGAGTGGGAGGATGGGTGACCGTCCGGGAAGTTAGATGATTTGAAATGATGAGGGATGATTAGAGATTAAATTGAGCAGTGATGAGGGGTGATTAGAGATTACAGGTTAAAAAAATTCAGAAATTTGAAAATAAAAAAATTCAAAAAATTCAAAAAAAATTCAAAAAAAATCAGAAAATTTCTTTTAGGTGTTACCAACCGGCACTAAAGGTGGACCGGCCACGTGGAGGGCCTTTAGTCCCGGTTCTGGATTGAACCGGGACTAAAGGGTCGGTACTATAGGCCCTTTTTCTACCAGTGACTATTGTTACATTTTCTTTATTTACTGTTGAATCTGAAGGAAAGAGACTTCAGATAGAGGGTAGTTTTGGGCTGAGAATATTTCAGATAAAATTTCATTTGCCAAGAGATTCATTCACAAGGAAAACATTGAATCATTACAAAACTTTCGTCCTACACATGGTTTGATGTTATGACTATTATTTCCTTTTATTTTGTGCAACACTGATTGTTTTTTTAAGAGTTGGGAATATGAGCTACTTCATTATTTACATGTACGGTTAGATAATTAAGACTGAATTATTGTGGACATAACCATAGCTTTAACTAGCAATATGGTTATAGTAATTATGTCTATATTAATCCTTCACATTGATCTGCTCTAGCTAATCAATAGGACTGCCTCATGAATCACGGCAGAACAGACGGCGCCGACGAACAGCGGATACCAGGCGCCAACTTTTCTCGCGGCAGGCATCAATCAGTAGGTAGTGGTGTCTTCAATATTTTTTTCCGACCCACATAGGTACATGCCCTAGAAGATCAATCGGATTATTTGCATCATGCGCATGGACAAAAGCTACGTAAGTACATGCACCTCATAGGTATCTAACTTTTGACTACTTCTATACCTATGAGATGTACGTACAGCTTACAGTATCTAGGTTTTTATGCCATTAATTATTGGATCGATCCATATGTTTTCGACGCCGATAGAACTAATCAGCAAAGAAAAATAAGATCAGATATTGATCAGTGATAGGTGTGTATACCTCAATATAAAGGCCGCATTCGTTTAAGTTTAATACTATGAACGCAAGGCGTTTCAACTTTCATCTTCAAGTTTCAGTTTTGTACAGTATGGCATGTGTGCGTATCTGATTTTTCTCTAGGTACAGATACAAATTCGCCCAAGCATGCATAGCAAAGCTCTGTCTTCTTTTTCAGAACACAAGTATTAAGCAACCACCCAAACAAGCATAGAGAAGAGCAGGAAACTATTGTCGTACTTGAGAAGGATTATGTTTTTCTGATGATTTATTCTTATTCGAGAAAATCATGCATACATGCTTCTATGATACCACTATAGTTACGTTTTCTCTGTTTATTGTTGAATCTGAAGGAAAGAAACTTCTGATAGAGGGTAGTTTTGGGCTCAGAATATTTCAGATAAAATGTCATTTGCCAAGAGTTTCATTCACAAGGAAAACATTCAATCATTACAAAACTTTCATCCTACACATGGTTTGATGTTATGACTATTATTTCCTTTTATTTTCTGCAACACTGATTAATTTGTTCAGACTTGGGAATATGAGCTACCTCAGTATTTACATGTACGGTTACATAATTAAGACTGAATTATTGTGGACATAACCATAGCTTTGACTGGCAATATGGTGATAGTAATCTCCTAATCTACATAATCTGATGCTTTATACAGATAAGAAATCTCATATCTTGCCATTTTCATGGTGTTATGTATCACTATAAAGTAAATACAGTAACAAAAACACACACATTGACATTTTATGCTTGCTCTGAAATTCATTTGAACTGTACTGCTTTGTATTTTTGTTTTACCCCACTTCCTAATGTGTATGCAAGATGACACTTTATTTTCTATGTTATCTTTTCTTACCAAGCAAATAAATTTTTCTTCATATATTTTTGCCTCAGTATAATATATGACTCACACCAAGTTTTCTTTCAAAATTTCTGGTGATTTATTTCCCAGTTGATTTCTTAATTGCAGGGAGCACACTGACTAATAAAATCTCTTGGGTATCCTCGCGTGCCAGCTTATTAGTCTAAGCAACTTTTTCTTTGTATTTTGTGATATTCCTGAAGTAATGTATCTTTCTCATTAGTTTGTGTTCTCTGTGGTTACTCAGAACATGTTGGCAATATTTTTTTTTGTTTAGTGGTTGATTCCAGGATTTGCCCTACTGTAGTTAGTCAAAAAAAGTGGTTGATTCCAGAGGCAGCTAAGTAATTTGGAAGAAAAAATTTACATTGATGGGCCTGGTGCATTGGAATGCCTCACATCAGTTTTGTAAGACCGCCCACTGATGTTATTTCTTACAATTGTTATTTTTGTATCAGAACGATATTTTTCATTCATGGTTTTGGTCTGCTATAGGACTGCAAATATAAGTGGGGTTAAATTATCATTTAGATCTTTATCCTGAGATGTATCATACCGAGGAGCTATTTTCCTAACATGAACTTTCTCCCCATATGACTTACAAGGATGTTCCTTAAGGTCACCATTTCTCTGTGAGCTATGATCATGTCTTTCTTGCAGATTTAGATTCGTGCATTACTACATCTCCCACTAGCACTTGCCCGAGATTAACAATTTGAAGTGTGTAGCTAATTTGATTTCACATACTTTACAAGTGAAGTACTCTTATCCTAAGCATATGGGCCGAAAGATGCAATGGATTTATAATAAACATTGTTATACTTTACAACTTCACTTTCATGAATAATATAGACAATTTTATACTCTAAATGTCATATTGTATAATACGAGTATGTTTTATTTTGTGATGACAATATTCGTCGCTATGTAGTGCCAAAATGATGCATATGCTATGTCATTCCTACTTACAACTTGTCTTATTCTAAGAAGTTGGAGCTCAAAGCTATGGTAGAGTGGTGGTACTTACAGTGTGTCAAATCGAATTCTAATGATTGTAGTATTGTGCACGTGTGGCCATTCATACATTTGATTTTGTTTGCATGCTTACACCAAAACATGTGACATAGCAATGTATATTACAATAATTACCTTCTTTGTTCTCTCAGATCTACTCCCTCCGTCCCATAATATAAGAACGTTTTTGACACTACACTTTAGTTGCATATTAGAAAATATCATAAAGTTATCTACACAAAGAAGAATCACTTGAATATGTTGCGCAGAACGTGTGTGCTACTATTTTCGACTTACTAACAAGGTCTCATGCAACATTATGATTCCCTAGCAACCATTAGAATTTAGCATTGGTTTACTAGGCACCGTCCAGGATTTGCTTCAGAATAAAAAAACAAAAAACCTACAGAAATAGGAAGAAATAAGATACATCCTCACATAATATGTCTACTTATATAGAAATTAAGTTCTACATATTAATATGTTGCTCGCGCAAGTCGAATCATCATAAAAGAATATATAGTACAAAATGCAAGAAGCAGACAAATGATAAATGGATAACATATATATCGATGATACTATCAAACATACCTAAGAAAAAATATGTTCGCGAAAGGTTTATATAGTCGAAAATGACATCACATTTTGTCACAATTTTTGTTATGCAAATCAAATAATAATTTCCATTATTAAACTATATAAAGTACTAGCCCGCGCATCGAGCAGGCCACTTTGCTAGTTCTTATAACAGCAACATATATGGATATTGTCATATGATTTCTTATGCTCAAGTAATAATCTTATTCACAATGCAAAGTATGAATCAAAATCTTCATTGAGAACTAACAAACTATAATCTTAGTCACTGAGGCAATTGCAGTTTATCATAACATCAGAAAGAGTCTATGTAAGAGCTTTTCAGCAAGTCCACAAACTCAACTATAATTTAGTCTTTCATAATTGCTAACACTCACACAATACTTGTGATTACGGAGTTTTAATCGGATACAGAGAAAGATAGGGGCTTATAGTTTCGCCTCGCAACCTTTTACCTCAAGGGTAATGTCAACAATAATAGTTCATGCTAACTTACATCTAATTGGATATATATATCAGGATCTTTCCAACACAAGGTGCTTGCCAAAGGATAAAATGTAAAATGGAAAGGTGAAGATCACCATGACTATTGCATAAGGGTAAGACGTAAAAGTAAAAGATATGCCCTTCACAGAGGGAAGCAGAGGTTGTCATGCGCTTTCATGATTGGATGCACGAAATCTTAATGCAAAAGAACGTCACTTTATATTGCCACTTGTGATATGGACCTTTATTATGCAGCCCGTCGCTTTTATTTCTTCCACATCACAAGATCGTATAAAGCTTATTTTCTCCATACTAATAAATCATACATATTCAGAGAGCAATTTTTATTGCTTGCACCGATGACAACTTACTTGAAGGATCTTATTCAATCCATAGGTAGATATGGTGGACTCTTATGGTAAAACTGGGTTTAAGGATATTGGAAGCACAAGTAGTATCTCTACTTGGTGCAAAGAATTGGTTAGCATGAGGGAGAAAGGCAATCTCAACATGTTGGATGATCCATGACAATATACTTTATTTCAGATATAAGAAAACATAACCCATTACGTTGTCTTCCTTGTCCAACATCAACTCGTTAGCATGTCATATTTTAATGAGTGCTCACAATCATAAAAGATGTCCAAGATAGTATATTTATATGTGAAACCTCTCTTTCTTTATTACTTCCTATTAATTGCAACGATGACCAAAGCTATGTTTCTCAAATCTCAACAACTTTTAATCATCATACTCTTTCTATGTGAAGTCATTACTCTCCATAAGATCAATATGATCTCTTTATTTCTTTTTATTCTTTCTCTATTCTTTTATTCCCTCAAGATCATGGCAAAATAATCAAGCCCTTGACTCAACACTAATCTTTATTATATATAGCTCACGGACTTGATTACATAGTGGGATCATAAAGCAAAACTCAAAACTAAATCATACTAAAACTTTATTCTACTAGATCAAGATATTACTAAAAGGATCGAACTAAGAAAACGGTAAAGATAGGAGTGTGATGGCGATACTATACCGGGGCACCTCCCCCAAGCTTGGCAGTTGCCAAGGGGAGTGCCCATACCCATGTGATTATATCTCCTTTGCTGGTGAAGAAGATGGTGTCGATGATGGATAGTCGCACATCGAGCGTAAGAGATCCTCCAACTTGCGGATAATGCCCTTGAGTGCGATGATATGCTCCTTCAACAAAATATGTTCATGTGTGAGGGTATATGAGCTAACTCAATCATCTTGAAAGCTTCGATCTCGGCTAGGGTAAGAAGATTGTGATCAAGTTGAAGGATGTCTTCTGTTGCTGGAACTTGATCCTTCGTGGCCTTCTTGATCCCTTCATCCTTGTTGATCTCCATGGGTTCTTCCCTCTTCAACTCTATCTTCATTAGCCAAGCATCGTTGTCACCATTGTTGGGGGAGGGGAACGACATGATGCCTGGCCTTGACAACCCTGACAGAAAACAGCTCGAAACAAGAACAGGGGATAATTGCGTGGTACGGTGGTCAAAATCTTCGGGAGATTATATAATGAATTTTTACCGACCGAAAGAAGTATCGTGCAAGAAAATGGAGTTTAGAGAGCACACGAGGTGCCCACGAGGCAGGGGGCGTGCCCAGGGGGGTAGGGCGCCCCTCCCACCCTCCTGGAAGCCTCGTGTCCTTCCCGGACTACTTCTTATTTTCCAATTTTCTTAAATATTCCAAAACGGAGAAAAATTGCCACTAGAACTGTTTTGGAGTCGGTTTACTTACCATACCACATACCTATTCCTTTTAGGAGTCTGAAACGTTCTGGAAAGTGTCCCTTATGTATTCCTCCGGGGTTACGGTTTCAATAATATTAGTTTCAACATTTATAGGATTACTTGAGATATAATGTTTGATTCTTTGACCGTTCACCACCTTCGGATTTGTGCCTTCAAAGTTGTTGATTTTTACGGCACCAGAACGATAGACCTCCTCGATAACATAAGGACCTTCCCATTTAGAGAGAAGTTTTCCTGCAAAACACTTAAAAGAGAGTTGAATAGTAACACATAATCACCTACATTAAACTCACGCTTTTGTATCCTTTTGTCATGCCACCTTTTAACTTTTTCTTTAAACAATTTTGCATTCTCATAGGCCTGGGTTCTCCATTCATCTAGTGAGCTAATGTCAAATAGCCTCTTCTCACTGGCAAGTTTGAAATCATAGTTGAGCTCTTTAATGGCCTAATATGCCTTATGTTCTAATTCAAGAGGTAAGTGACATGCTTTTCCATAAACCATTTTATACGGAGACATACCCATAGGATTTTTATATGCAGTTCTATAGGTCCATAACGCATCATCAAGTTTCTTGGACCAATTCTTTCTAGATCTATTAACAGTCTTTTGCAAAATTAAATTGAGCTCTTTATTACTCAATTCTACTTGACCACTAGACTGTGGGTGATATGGAGATGCAATTCTATGATTAACATCATACTTAGCAAGCATTTTATGAAAGGCACCAAGAATAAAATGTGAACCACCATTAGTCATTAAATATCTAGGGACTCCAAACCTCGGAAAAATAACTTCTTTAAGCATCTTAATAGAAGTGTTATGATCAGCACTACTAGTTGGAATAGCTTCTACCCACTTAGTAACGTAATCAACAACAACTAAAATATGTTTATACCCATTAGAGGAAGAAAAAGGTCCCATGTAATCAAAGCCCCAAACATCAAATGGTTCAATAACAAGTGAATAATTCATAGGCATTTATTGACGTCTACTAATATTACCAATTCTTTGACATTCATCAGAAGATAAGACAAACTTACAGGCATCCTTGAAGAGAGTTAGGCCAATAAAAACCGGATTGCAATACCTTATGCGCAGTTCTATCTCCAGCATGGTGTCCTCCATAAGCTTCGGAGTGACACTTGCGTATGATCTGTTCCTGTTCATGCTCAGGTACACAACGTCTAATAACACCATCTACTCCTTCTTTATAAAGATGTGGGTCATCCCAAAAGTAATGTCTAAAATCATAGAAAAACTTCTTGTTTTGCTGGTATGTGAAACTAGGTGGTATAAATTTAGCAACAATATAATTAGCATAATCAGCATACCATGGAGCAGTACGAGAAGCATTTATGACATTTAGTTGTTCATCAGGAAAGCTATCATCAATAGGTAGTGGGTCATCAAGAACATTCTCTAACCTAGACAAGTTGTCTGCAACGGGGTTCTCAGCTCCCTTTCTATCAATAATATGCAAATCAAATTCTTGTTGCAAGAGAACCCATCTAATAAGTCTAGGTTTAGTATCTTTCTTTTCAATAAGATATTTAATAGGAGCATGATCTGTGTGAATAGTTACTTTAGAATCAACAATATAAGGTCTGAACTTATCACAAGCAAATACAACTGCTAAAAATTCTTTTTCAGTGGTAGCATAATTTCTCTGAGCATTGTCTAGAGTTTTACTAGCATATTGAATAACATTTAATTTCTTAACAACTCTTTGTCCTAGAACAGCACCTACAGCATAGTCACTAGCATCGCATATAATTTCAAAGGGTAGATTTTCAATCAGGTGGCTGAACGATAGGTGCAGAAATCGATGCTTTCTTAAGTATTTCAAATGCTTCTACACAATCATCATCAAAGACAAAAGGAATATCTTTTTGTAATAGTTTAGTTAGAGGCCGAGAAAATTTTGAGAAGTCCTTAGTGAACCTCCTATAAAAACTAGCATGACCAAGGAAACTTCTTATACCTTTGTTGTCCTTTGGACATGGCATTTCTTCAATAGCATCAACTTTAGCTTTATCAACTTCAATACCTCTTTCAGAAATTTTATGCCCCGAGACAATACCTTCATTAACCATAAAGTGGCACTTCTCCCAATTCATGACAAGGTTAGTTTCTTCACATCTGTGCAAAACTCGATCAAGGTTGCTCAAGCAATCATCAAAGGAGGATCCATAGACGGAGAAATCGTCCATGAAAACCTCACAAATCTTTTCACAAAAATCAGAGAATATAGCCATCATGCATCTTTGAAAGGTAGCAGGTGCATTACATAAACCAAAATGCATACGTCTATAAGGAATAGTACCGAAAGGGCAAGTAAAAGTGGTCTTTGCTTGATCATCAGCTGACACAGGTATTTGACAGAAACGAGAATAACCATCTAGAAAGCAAAAATGTGTATGTTTGGAAATCTTTCTAGCATTTGATCAATGAATGGCAAGGGGTAATGATCTTTTGTAGTAGCTTTATTTAATTTGCGGAAATCGATTACCATCATATAATCTGTAATAATCCCTTCTTAGGGACACAACGGATAGGACTTACCCACTGACTATCAGCAACGGGATAAATTATACCTGCCTCAAGGAGCTTTAATATTTCCTTTCTTACCACTTCTTTCATCTTAGGATTCAGCCGTCGTTGGTGATCAATAACTGGTTTGGCGTCTTTCTCCAAGTTTATTTTGTGTTGACATAGAGTACGACTAATGCCCTTAAGATCATCAAGAGTATATCCAATAGCAGCACGGTGCTTCTTCAGAGTTTTCAATAATTTTTCTTCCTCCTTCTCTAAAAGGTTAGCACTAATAATAACAGGATATATCTTCTTTTCATCAAGATAAGCATATTTAAGAGTATAAGGCAATGGTTTAAGCTCAAACATGGGATCACCCTTGGGTGGAGGAGGATCCCCTAGGATTTCAACAGGCAAGTTGTGTTTCAGAACATGTCCCTATTTAAAGAATACTTCATCTATTTCCCTTCTTTGATTCATAAACATATCATGCTCATGGTCTAGCAAATATTGTTCTAAAGGATCACTAGGAGGCACGACAATAGAAGCAAGACCAATAATTTCATCCTTACTATGCAATTCCTCATCACGAGGTTGTCTACAAAATTTAGAGAAATTAAACTGATGAGACATATCATCCAAACCAATAGTAACAACATCCTTTTCGCAGTCTATCTTAGCGTTGACAGTATTCAAGAAGGGTCTACCAAATATAATGGGACAAAAGCTATCTTGTGGGGAACCAAGAACAAGAAAATCAGCAGGATATTTAGCTTTCCCACACAAGACTTCAACATCTCTAACAATCCCAATTGGTGAAATAGTATCTCTATTGGCAACCTTAATGGTGACATCAATTTCTTCTAACTCCGCGGGTGCAATATCATGCATAATTTCTTTGTATAAAGAGATAGGTATTGCACTAGCACTAGCACCCATATCACACAAGCCATGATAACAATGATCTCCTATTTTAACAGAAATAATAGGCATGCCTACCACAGGTCTATGTTTATCTTTAGCACCAGGTTTAGCAATTCTAGCAGTTTCCTCACAGAAATAAATAACATGCCCATCAATATTATCAGCCAATATATATTTAACAATAGCAATATTAGGTAAAACTTTAACTTGCTCAGGGGGTGTATAAGTTCTAATATTACTTTTATGAACCACAGTTGAAGCTTTAGCATGATCCTTTATTCTAACAGGGAAAGGTTGTTTCTCAACATAAGCAGTAGGAACAATAGGATCACTATAAGTGATAGTCTTTTCTTCAACTTTAATAGGTTCAACAACTTTTACTTCTATGGGAGGATGATATTTAAACCACTTCTCCTTAGGGAGATCAACATAAGCAGCAAAAGATTCACAAAAAGAAGCTACTATCTCTGAGTCAAGTCCATATTTAGTGCTAAATTTACAGAAAACATCGGTATCCATAAAAGATTTAACACAATCAAACTTAGGTGTTATACCCGACTCCTTACCTTCACCGAGATCCCAATCTTCAGAGTTGTGGTTAATTATTTCCAATAAATCCCATTTGAATTCAATAGTCTTCATCATAAAAGAACCAATACAAGAAGTATCGAGCATGGAGCGATTGTTGTCAAAAAGCCGAGAATAAATTTTTTTGAATAAACATTTCTCTTGAAAGCACATGATTGGGGCATGAATATAACATTGACTTAAGCCTCCCCCAAGCTTGAGCGATGATTTCTCCTTCGCGAGGCCAAAAATTATATATATAATTACGATCACGATGAACAAGATAGGATAAAACTTCTGACGAAATTCCAATTTCAGTCGCTTGTAGTCCCGTGATCCCATATCATCACATAGCCTATACCATGTCAATGCATCTCCCTTCAAAGATAAAGGGAAGACCTTCTTCTTTATAACATCATCGGGCATACCTGCAAGCTTAAATAATCCACAAACTTCATCCACATACATTAAGTGTAAATCGGGATGCAATGTTCCATCTCTTGCAAAAGGATTAGCTAGCAGTTTCTCTATCATACCCGAAGGAATTTAAAAGTAAATATTTTCAATAGGTTCAGTAGGTTGAGGAGCAACTATTTTCTCTACCAGTCGGGGTGAATATACCTCGAACATGCCCCTCAAAGGATTACTTCCCATAGTAACAAGTGACAGTAAATTTCAGCACACTATATAACTTTTTCCTTACCAAATTCCACCTACCAAAGACGCTTCACTCCCTGGCAATGGCGCAGAAAAGAGCCTTGATGACCCACAAGTATAGGGGATCTATCGTAGTCCTTTCGATAAGTAAGAGTGTCGAACCCAACGAGGAGCAGAAGGAAATGATAAGCAGTTTTCAGCAAGGTATTCTCTGCAAGCACTGAAATTATCGGTAATAGATAGTTTTCTGATAAGGTAATTTGTAACGGGTAACAAGTGTAAATAAAGTGCAGCAAGATGGCCCAATCCTTTTTGTGGCAATGGACAAGCCTGGAAAAACTCTTATATAGAGAAAAGCGCTCCCGAGGACACATGTGAATTATCTTTAAGCTAGTTTTCATAACGTTCATATGATTCGCGTTCGGTACTTTGATAATTTGATATGTGGGTGGGCTGGTGCTTGGGAGTTGTCCTTACTTGGACAAGCATCCCAATTATGATTAACTCCTATCGCAAGCATCCGCAACTACAAAAGAAGTATTAAGGTAAACGTAACCATAGCATGAAACATATGGATCCAAATCAGCCCCTTACGACGCAACGCATAAACTAGGGATTAAGCTTCTGTCACTCTAGCAACCCATCATCTACTTATTACTTCCCAATGCCTTCCTCTAGGCCCAAACAATGGTGAAGTGTCATGTAGTCGACGTTCACATAACACCACTAGAGGAGAGACAACATACATCACATCAAAATATCAAACGGATACCAAATTCACATGACTACTAAAAGCAAGACTTCTCCCATGTCCTCAGGAACAAACATAACTACTCACAAATCATATTCATGTTCATAATCAGAGGGGTATTAATATGCATAATGGATCCGAACATATGATCTTCCACCAAATAAACCAACTAGCATTAACTACAAGGAGTAATCAACACTGCTAGCAACCCACAGGTACTAATCTGAGGCTTTGGGACAAAGATTGTATACAAGAGATGAACTAGGGTTTCAGAGGAGATGGTGCTGGTGAAGATGTTGATGGAGATTGGCCCCCTCCCGATGATAGGAGTGTTGGTGATGATGATGGTGGTGATTTCCCCCTCCCGGAGGGAAGTTACCCTGGCAGAACAGCTCTGCCAAAGCCCTAGATTGGTTCCGCCAAGGTTCCGCCTCGTGGCGGCGGAGTTTCGTCCTGAAAGCTTGCTTATGATTTTTTCTCTGACGAAAGACTTCATATAGCAGAAGATGGGCACCGGAGGGCCACCAGGGGGCCCACAAGGCAGGGGGCGCGCCCAGGGGGTAGGGAGCACCTCCCACCCTCGTGGCCAGGGTGTGGCCCCCTCTGGTATTTTCTTTGTCCAGTATTTTTTATTAATTCCAAAAATGACTTCTTTGAAGTTTCAGGACTTTTGGAGCTGTGCAGAATAGGTCTATAATATTTGCTCCTTTTCCAGCCCAGAATTCCAGCTGCCGGCATTCTCCCTCTTCATGTAAACCTTGCAAAATAAGAGAGAATAGGCATAAGTATTGTGACATAACGTGTAATAACATCACATAATGAAATAAATATGAATATAAAAGCATGATGCAAAATGGACGTATCACTGACATGCCTATCTTGATCCGCAGTGCTGAAGCGCCATGCGCCAAAGGTCTGCTCAACACTAGCGATGACGCGCATCACAGCGTCGTCCATCGCGTTGCCGGGGAGCGCCTCGGCCTCGATGGGCCGTTGCGCCTGCTCGTTTTCCTCGTCGACGAGGTTGATAGTAGAGGCGGTGCTTTGGTGGCTTTGCGTGCTTGGAAAAGGTGGATGTGCTACAGGCTGCGCTTGTCGCCTCTGTGCATCGCGCGCCCCCTATGCGCAATATAGCAAGGTGGCGGGAAACAGGTGAGGAAATGGTGGGAAACGGTGGCTTGTTCATAAAACACCATTAATTAATGGAAACTTAGCATCAAGCTAGCACAAGAAGTAGATGATGATCAGATGAACACGAACCACACTAGGGATCCTGTCAGTGATGAATTCATTAATCCCAAACGGTTGAATACTAGCAAGCGTTTGCCCACAACACACACGGCCTATTCCATCACAAATAGGTCGGATGGATCAATTATATGCCACGTATCGCACATTGTCAAAAAGTAATGTGGTAGACCTTCTTTAACATGTATTTAAAAATAAAAAATAAAAAAAACAAGGACCTCGAGGTTAAATTAGCTGAGGGAATGGGGAATTTCGGTCATTTGACCGAAATGACCCATCCCATCACCTAATTTAACATTGACACAACTTCTCATCCAGTCACCCATCTGATGGCTGCTCCAGCCTGAGCACACTTAACTTGATAGTTTTCTTACATGAGCTATTGGTGGAACAGCTTGTCATTGCGGATAGGAATGCCTCTTCGCATCCTTATGGCGTATTTGGATGACTGTTCATCCCATAATGGCCAATAGATGTTGTGTAGACAGAGCATATCACATACGTCTTATTAGAAGCAATTGTCTGCGTTCTTATCGGACTTCGCACACATTTCTGATTACAGACCTGTTTGCCGCGTATCACACACATCTTGTTATATTGAACCGTTTCTGTTCTCCTGCCTAGTCACAAACAGCTCACCCGAGTGAACTGTATGCTATACATCACACACACCTTGATCAGGCTGTCCATTTCTTTTGTGTTGCCTAATCACAAACAGTTCATCCGAGTGAATCGTATGTTGTACATCGCACAAACCTTCATCTGGCTGCCCGTTTCTTTTGTTCCTCCTCATCGCAAATAGTTAGTTGAACTGAATCGTATGCCCTTCATCGCACATGCAACTAAAACCTGAACCGTGTTTGATGCATCCATCATCGCAAACGTTTTATACATTTCTGACGGTTTTCCTACACCACCGTTTGCGATCATTGCATCGCACACAGTTTCTCGAAGGGTCTCTGATCGTAGTGTAGCGTTAGCAACATCCTGCAGTAGTGTCTTAGTAACAAATATATTCCCTTCAGATCCGTGATAGAAGGTGTACCCAACAGTCTCCTTTGGGTATCCTATGAAGATACATTTCTCCAATTTGGGTTCGAGCTTATCAGGTTGAAGCTTTTTCACATAAGCATCACAGCCCCAAACTTTAAGAAACGACAACTTTGGTTTCTTGCCAAACCACAGTTCATAAGGGGTCATCTCAACGGATTTTGATGGTGCCCTATTTAAAGTGAATGCAGCTGTCTCTAAAGCATAACCCCAAAACGATAGTGGTAAATCAGTAAGAGACATCATAGATCGCACCATATCCAATAAACTACGGTTACAACGTTCGGACACACCATTTCGTTGTGGTGTTCCCGGTGGCGTAAGTTGTGAAACTATTCCACATTGTTTCAAATGAAGACCAAACTCGTAACTCAAATATTCTCCTCCGCGATCAGATCGTAGAAACTTCATTTTCTTGTTACGATGATTTCCCACTTCACTCTGAAATTCTTTGAACTTTTCAAATGTTTCAAACTTATGCTTCATTAAGTAGATATAACCATATCTGCTCAAATCATCTGTGAAGGTAAGAAAATAACGATACCTGCCATGAGCCTCAACAATCATTGGACCACATACATCGGTATGTATTATTTGCAATAAGTCAGTGGCTCGTTCCATTGTTTCGGGGAACGGAGTTTTTTTTCATCTTGCCTATGAGGCACGGTTTGCAAGCACCATCTGATTCATAATCAAGTGATTCCAAAATCCCATCAGCATGGAGTTTCTTCATGAGCTTTATACCGATATGACCTAAACGGCAGTGCCACAAATAAGTGGCACTATCATTATCAACTTTACATCTTTTGGCTTCAATATTATGAACATGTGTATCATCACGATCGAGATTCAATAAAAATAGACCACTCAGCAAGGGTGCATGACCATAAAAGATATTACTCATATAAATGGAACAACCATTATTCTTTGATTTAAATGAATAACCGTCTCGCATCAAACAAGATCCAGATATAATCTTCATGCTCAACACTGGCACCAAATAACAATTAGTTTGGTCTAAAACTAACCCTGAAGGTAGATGTAGAGGTAGCGTACCGACAGCGATCACATCGACCTTGGAACCATTTCCCACGCGCATCGTCACCTCGTCCTTAGCCAATCTTCATTTAATCTGTAGCCCTTGTTTCGAGTTGCAAATATGAGCAACAGAACCAGTATCAAATACCCAGGCGCTACTACGAGCATTAAAAAGGTACACATCAATAACATGTATATCAAATATACCTTTCACTTTGTCATCCTTCTTATCCGCCAAATACTTGGGGCAGTTCCGCTTCCAGTGACCAATCCCTTTGTAGGAGAACACTAGTAGAAAAAGGGTCAAACGTGAAGCACATTAGTGCTGGTTTGTATTTGAGCCGGTACTAATGGTACCATTAGTGCTAGTTCGAACGGATTTGCATTAATGCCGGTTCGTGTTGAACCTTTAGTACCAGTTCGTGGCACGAACCGGCACTAAAGGGGTGGTGGCAGGCTGGCGTCAGGCCGGGGCCC
The DNA here is from genome assembly GCF_018294505.1 of Triticum aestivum. Taxonomy (NCBI): domain Eukaryota; kingdom Viridiplantae; phylum Streptophyta; class Magnoliopsida; order Poales; family Poaceae; genus Triticum; species Triticum aestivum. The sequence continues at coordinate 53,711,629 of NC_057794.1, forward strand.
CACGATCACCTTTAGTACTGGTTCGTGGCACGAACCGGTACTAAAGGTCTAACCTTTAGTACCGGTTCGTGCCACGAACCGGTACTAAAGGGGTCTAACCTATAGTACCGGTACTAAAGGAGTCTAACCTATAGTACCGGTTCGTGCCACGAACCGGTACTAAAGGTCCCATTTTCAAACTCAACCCCCCCCCCCCAGTGGATCGCCTTTTCAGTTTAAAAAAATAAAAGAAAATAATGGAAATGTCAAAAAAATAAAAGAAAATAAGTTTCTCATGTGATATGTGGTCTAGTTGTTGGGAAAATTTGCAAATGTGAATTTTGACTTTATTTGCAAAATCTCTGTGAAATTTGTAAAAATGGGCATAACTTTTGCATACTAACTCGGATGAAAAAGTTTTTTATATGAAAAATCATCTACTCGAAAAGTTACATCCGAATTTAATCGGGGGAACCCCGTTAAACATTTGCAAAATCCTCAAAAACCTAATAGAAAAAAAGTTACGGGGCTTTTAAGATCTAGAGTTGAAAAAATTGAAAAATATTCAAACAGTGGGCAAACTGTGGTCAAACAATGGTCAAACTAATTATTCTAGAATATTAGTGTTACTAAATAATTATTTTAGTTATTTCAATTTTGGTCAAATCTGGTCAAACTGTGGTCAAACTGTGGTCAAACAATGGTCAAACTAATTATTCAAGAAATATTAGTGTTACTAAATAATTATTGTTTTTAAAACAATAGTTTCAAACTCAAACAGTGAAATGTGTCACTTCATGCTCAAGCAAAATTCCTGAAGGTTAATAGGATTGACATCTTACTATTGTCAGGAAAACAACAAGTGCAGACTCGGAAACGAAGGAGAATAGAACCTGAAAGTTAAGCGTGCTCGGGCTGGAGTAGTGAGAGGGATGGTTGACCTATCGGGAAGTTAGATGATTTGGAATGAGTGATCCACACTTGAGCAGTTAAGAGAGGTGATTACAGACTAAATCATCAAATAATTCAGAAAAAATAAAAATAAAAATAAAAAAAATAAATTTTTTTTCCAAATTTTAAAAAAAAAATTCAAAAAAAAACCTTTAGTACCGGTTGGTAACACCAACCGGTACTAAAGGTCCCCCGTACCAGGGCGCGAGCTCACGCCACGTGGTGGCACTGTAGTGTCGGTTCGTGCCGAACCGGTACTAAAGGGGGGGGCTTTAGTGCCGAAACTTTAGTGCCGGTTCCATAACCGGCACTAAAGGCCCTTACAAACCGGTACTAATGGTCCGTTTTCTACTAGTGGAAGCACTCAGTCTCAGGCTTAGGTCCAGGCTTGCGCTTCTTCACTTGACCAACAACTTGCTTGCCTTTCTTTTTGAAGTTCCCTTCTTCCCTTTGCCCCTTTTCTTGAAACTAGTGGTCTTGTTAACCATCAACACTTGATGCTCCTTCTTGATTTCTACCTCCGCAACCTTTAGCATTGCGAAGAGCTCGGGAATTTTCTTGGGCATCCCTTGCATATTATAGTTCATCACGAAGCTTTTGTAGCTTGGTGGCAGTGATTGAAGAACTCTGTCAATGACACTATATATCATCAGGAAGATTAACTCCCAGTTGAGTCAAGTGGTTGTGGTACCCAGACATTCTGAGTATATGTTCACTGACAGAACTATTCTCCTCCATCTTGCAGCTATAGAACTTATTGGAGACTTCATATCTCTCAATCCGGGCATTTGCTTGAAATATTAACTTCAACTCCTGGAACATCTCATATGCTCCATGACGTTCAAAACTTCGTTGAAGTCCCGGTTCTAAGCTGTAAAGCATGGCACACTGAACTATCGAGTGGTCATAAGCTTTGCTCTTCTAGACGTTCTTAACGTCATCAGTAGCGTCTGCAGCAGGCCTAGCACCTAGCAGTGCCTCCAAGATGTAATTCTTCTATGCAGCAATGAGGATAATCCTCAAGTAACGGACCGAGTCTTTGTAGTTGCTGCCATCATCTTTCAACTTAGCTTTCTCTAGGAACGCATTAAAATTCAAAGGAACTGTAGCATGGGTCATTGATCGACAGTAACATAGACATTTAAAATAACTATCAGGACTAAGTTCATGATAAATTAAATTTCAATTAATCATATTACTTAAGAACTCCCACTTAGATAGACATCCCTCTAGTCATCTAAATGATCACGTGATCCTAATCAACTAAACCATGTCCGATCATCACGTGAGATGGATTAGCTTTCAATGGTGAACATCACTATGTTGATCATATCTACTATATGATTCACGCTCGACCTTTCGGTCTCAGTGTTCCGAGGCCATATCTGCATATGCTAGGCTCGTCAAGTTTAACCCGAGTATTCTGCGTGTGCAAAACTGGCTTGCACCCATTGTATGTGAACGTAGAGCTTATCACACCCGATGTTCACGTGGTGTCTCGGGACAACGAACTGTAGCAACGGTGCATACTCAGGGAGAACACTTATACCTTGAAATTTAGTAAGGTGTCATCTTATAATGCTACCGCCGTACTAAGCAAAATAAGATGCATAAAAGATAAACATCACATGCAATCATAATATGTGACATGATATGGCCATCATCATCTTGTGCTCATGGTCTCCATCACCAAAGCATCGTCATGATCTCCATCGTCACCAGCACGACACCTTGATCTCCATCGTAGCATCATTTTCATCTCGCCAACTATTGCTTCTACGGCTATTGCTACCGCTTAGTGATAAAGTAAAACAATTACATGGCGGCTGCATTGCATAGAATAAAGTGACAACCATATGGCTCCTGCTAGTTGTCGATAACTCTGTTACAAAACATGATCATCTCATACAACAAACTATATCACATCATGTCTTGACCATATCACATCACAGCAAGCGCTGCAAAAACAAGTTAGACGTCCTCTACTTTGTTGTTGCAAGTTTTTACGTGGCTGCTACGGGCTTCTAGCAAAAACCGTTCTTACCTACGCATCAAAACCACAACAATTTTTCGTCAAGTGTGCTATTTTCGATTCAACTAAAGTTGGAGAAACAGACACCCGCTAGCCACCTGTGTGCGGAGCACATTGGTAGAACCAATCTCACGAACGCGTTCATGTAATGTCGGTCCGGGCCGCTTCATCCAACAATACCGCCGAATCAAACTAAGACGTTGCTGGTAACCAGTATGACTATTATCGCCCACAACTCTTTGTGTTCTACTCGTGCATATAACATCTACGCATAAACCTGGCTCTTATACCACTGTTGGGGAATGTAGTAATTTCAAAAAAATTCCTACGATCACGCAAGATCTATCTAGGAGATACATACCAACGAGAGGGGAGAGTGTGTCCACGTACCCTCGTAGACCGAAAGCGAAAGCGTTTAGTAACGCGGTTGATGTAGTCGAACATCTTAGTGATCCAACCGTGCCAAGCACCAAACGTACGACACCTCCGCGTTTAGCACACGTTCATCTCGATGACGTCCCTCGTACTCTTGATCCAGTTGAGGCCGAGGAGAGTTCCGTTAGCACGATGGCGTGGCGACGGTGATGATGATGTTACTAGCGCAGGGCTTCGCCTAAGCACTATGACAATATGATCGAGGTGTGTAACTGTGGAGGGGAGGCACCGCACACGGCTAAAAGATCAACTTGTGTGTTCTAGGGTGCCCCCCTGCCCCCGTATATAAAGGAGGGAGGGGGAGGTCGGACGGCCCTTGCTAGGCGCGCTGGGAGAGGGGAGTCCTACTAGGACTCCAAGTCCTGGTAGGATTCCAGCTAAAGGAGAGGGGGGAAAGGAAGGGAGAGGGGGGTCGTGCCCCCAACCCGTTTTCCAATTCGGACTGGGCTTGGGGGGGCGCCACCTCCTGGCCGCTGCCTCCTCTTCCCACTAAGGCCCATCAACTCCCGGGGGGTTTCGGTAACCTCCCGGTACTTTGGAAAATACCCGAGCTTCTCCGGAATTATTCTGATGTCTGAATATAGCCTTCCAATATATCAATCTTTATGTCTTGAACATTTCGAGACTCCTCGTTATGTCCGTGATCTCATCCGGGACTCCGAAAAAATTCGGTCATCAAAACACATAACTCATAATACAAATCGTCATCGAACGTTAAGCATGCGGACCCTATGGGTTCGAGAACTATGTAGACATGACCGAAAAATATCTCCAGTCAATAACCAATAGCGGAACCTGGATGCTCATATTGGCTCCTATATTCTATGAAGATCTTTATCGGTCAAACCGCATAACAACATTCGTCATTCCCTTTGTCATCAGTATGTTACTTCCCTGAGATTTGATCATCGGTATCATCATACCTAGTTCAATCTCGTTACCGGCAAGGCTCTTTACTTGTTCCGTAATGCATCATCCCATAACTAACATGGACATTCTATTTGTCTATGTATTTACACATGTACTAAGTTTCCGGTTAATACAATTCTAGCATGAATAATAAAAATTTATCATGATATAAGGAAATATAAATAACAACTTTATTATTGCCTCTAGGGCATATTTCCTTCATAAACCCCTATGGATAGATTACTCCAATGTCACCTCGGGAATGCGCGAGTTGAGTGCCAGAACATACATCAAGTGAATCAATATAATACCCCATTGTCACCATGGGTATTCATATGCAAGACATATGGCGTGTTCTGAAACTCTCTAGCTTCTCAAAACTCCACAAATCCAGCTTCTTGAGCTAGCTTCTCACTTCACCTGGCTATTTCGATGCGTTCGGTTGGCCTGACAGCTTCTCCCAGCACATGTTACAGTAGCATCACCATGACTGCTGCCATAGGGAAGGAGCAAAGGCAAACTCACCATGGATTTGGGAGAGGGGGCGAGGGCGAGGAGGCTGGCTCAGAGGAGGACATGGTGACACCGGCATCAATGGCGTCAAGGTGGGCGTCTCCTGCCGATGGGGTTGCTGCTCCTGGCTGGCGGCGGGGAAGTGCTCTTTCATGATGGGATCCGGCGGGAACGGGGCTGGACTGGTCCGATCTACCGGTAGAGAGGCTCGCCGGCCGGCGAGGGGGTGGAATCGGGCGCGGCGGCGGCCACCGGCGGCGCTGGTTAGGTTACAAGGGGATGAGATGTCGAGGGAAGAGGGGTTGCTGCGTACAGATTCGGGGAACATGCGTTAAATACGAGTGGTGTGAAACGGTTTTTTCGACTTGGCGGTGGCATCCTCTTGTAATTACGTTGAACTCCTCGCTTCTGCGTTTTCTGAAGCTGGGCTTGAGCTGCTCCAACTTTTTGCACTAGAGGAACGCAGTGCTTCCAGAAGCCCACTCCGCGGAGGTAATCCGTCCGGTCCGGCTCCGCGCGTGGAGTTGGAGAAGCACGGAGCGGGAGGAGTTCCGAACGGGCCCATACATCAAGTGTTCTCAAATCCAACAAAGTATTCAATCTGATAAAAGTGAAATCTCAGAGGTAAAACTCAATTCATCACAACAAGATAGATAGGGAGAAATGCCATATGATCCAACTATATTAAGAAAGCTTGCGGTACACCAGCATCCTGCCAAATCAAGAACATGAGAGAGAGAGAGAGTGAGAGAGAGAGAGAGCAATCAAACACATAGCTACTGGTACAAACCCTCAGCCCCGAGGGTGGACTACTCCCTCCTCATCATGGTGGCCACCGGGATGATGAAGATGGCCTCCGGTGATGACTTTCCCCTCCGGTAGCGTGACGGAACAGGGTCTAGATTAGTTTTTCACGGCTACCGAGGCTTGCGGCGGTGGAACTTCTGATCTAGGTTATTTCTGTATTTACTGGATTTTTTGGCATCAGTCTCACGCTGAGATGGGCTTCGAGGGGCCCACTACCAACCAGCACACACCGGAGGGGGGTGGCACGCCCAGGTGGGTAGTGGCCACCTCGTGGCTCTTCTGGCCCTCTCACGAAGCTTCTAGTGCCTCTTTTCTTCAAAAAAATCATCAAAAAGTTTCGTTGTATTTGGAGAACTTTGATTTCTGCATAAAAAACAACACCACGGTAGTTCTGCAGAAAACAGCGTCAGTCCAGGTTAGTTTCGTTTAAATCATATAAAATTGCACCCAAACCATATAAATTTTTTGTAAGAATGGCATGAATACTTTATAAATTATAGATACATTGGAGACGTATTAATCACCCTCACCCTCGACAATCATATCGTGCAGAATAACACAACATGTCATATGCTGCCACAAAGTTTCTGATTCCCGCATCATTGCAGTGCTCCGCACAATTCCCCAATGAGGCTAAAGCACACCAAATGTCCTCTCCACATCCTTCAAGCTGCTTCCTGCATTGTTATCATTATTCTTTAAAGCATATGTGTCATTACAATAATCATCATAGATAGGAGGCATGCTTTCATCATAGTAAATTTGCTCATCAAAGCTTGGGGGACAAAAAATATCATCTTCATCAAACATAGCTTCCCCAAGCTTGTGGCTTTGCATATCATTAGCATCATGGATATTCAAGGAATTCATACTAACAACATTGCAATCATGCTCATTATACAAAGATTTAGTGCCAAACATTCTAATGCATTCTTCTTCTAGCACTTGAGGACAATTTTCCTTTCCATCATTCTCACGAAAGATATTAAGAAGATGAAGCATATGAGACAAACTTAATTCCATTTTTTTATTGTTTTCTTTTATAGACTAAACTAGTGATAAAACTAGAAACAAAAATATTTGATTGCAAGATCTAAAGATATATCTTCAAGCACTCACCTCCCGGCAACGGCGCTAGGAAAGAGCTTGATGTCTACTTCACAACCTTCTTCTTGTAGACGTTGTTGGGCCTCCAAGTGCAGAGGTTTGTAGGACAGTAGCAAATTTCCCTCAAGTGGATGACCTAAGGTTTATCAATCCGTGGGAGGCGTAGGATGAAGATGGTCTCTCTCAAACAACCCCGCAACCAAATAACAAAGAGTCTCTTGTGTCCCCAACACACCCAATACAATGGTAAATTGTATAGGTGCACTAGTTGGGCGAAGAGATGGTGATACAAGTGCAATATGGATGGTAGATATAGGTTTTTGTAATCTGAAAATATAAAAACAGCAAGGTAACAAGTGGTAAAAGTGAGCACAAACGGTAATGCAATGCTAGGAAACAAGGCCTAGGGTTCCTACTTTCACTAGTGCAAGTTCTCCCAACAATAATAACATAATTGGATCATATAACTATCCCTCAACATGCAACAAAGAGTCACTCCAAAGTCACTAATAGAGGAGAACAAACGAAGAGATTATGGTAGGGTACGAAACCACCTCAAAGTTATTCTTTCCGATCAATCCATTGGGCTATTCCTATAAGTGTCACAAATAGCCCTAGAGTTCGTAGTAAAATAACACCTTAAGACACACATCAACAAAAACCCTAATGTCACCTAGATACTCCAATGTCACCTCAAGTATCCGTTGGTATGATTGTACGATATGCATCACACAATCTCAGATTCATCTATTCAACCAACACATAGAACCTCAAAGAGTGCCCCAAAGTTTCTACCGGAGAATCAAGACAAAAACGTGTGCCAACCCCTATGCATAGGTTCATGGGTGGAATCCGCAAGTTGATAACCAAAACATACATCAAGTGAATCACGTGATATCCCATTGTCACCACAAATACGCACGGCAAGACATACATCAAGTGTTCTTAAGTCATTAAAGACTCAATCCGATAAGATTACTTCAAAGGTAAAACTCAATCCATTACAAGAGAGTAGAGGGGGAGAAGAAACATAAGATCCAACTATAATAGCAAAGCTCGCGATACATGAAGATCGTGCCAAATCAAGAACATGAGAGAGAGAGATCAAACACATAGCTACTGGTACATACCCTTAGCCCCGAGGGTGAACTACTCCCTCCTCCTCATGGAGAGCGCCGGGATGATGAAGATGGCCACCGGTGTGGGTTCCTCCCTCCGGCAAGGTGCCGGAACAGGGTCCCGATTGGTTTTTGGTGGCTACAGAAGTTTGCGGTGGTGGAACTCCCGATCTCTTTTGTTACCCGAAGTTTTTAGGGTATATGGGTATATATAGCAGGAAGAAGTACGTCAGGGGAGCCATGAGGAGCCCACGAGGGTGGAGGGCGCGCCTAGGGGGGAGGGCGCGCCCCCCTGCCTCGTGGCTCCCTCGTTTCTTTCCTGACGTGCACTCCAAGTTTTTCCGGTAGCTTTCCTTCCAAAAATAACTTCCCCAGTTGGTTTCATTCCGTTTCGACTCCGTTTGATATTCCTTTTCTTCGAAACACTGAAACAAGGGAAAAAACAGGAACTGGCACTAGGCTCTGGGTCAATAGGTCAGTCCCAAAAATAATATAAAAGTGGATAATAAAGCCCAATATTGTCCAAAACAATAGATAATATAGCATGGAGCAATCAAAAATTATAGATACGTTGGAGACGTATCAGCATCCCCAAGATTAATTCATGCTCGTCCTCGAATAGGTAAATGATAAAAAAGATAATTTTTGATGTGGAATGCTACTTGGCATAATTTCAATGTAATTCTTTTTAATTGTGGTATGAATATTCAGATCAGAAAGATTCAAGACAAAAGTTTAATATTGACATAAAAATAATAATACTTCAAGCATACTAACAAAGCAATTATGTCTTCTCAAAATAACATGGCCAAAGAAAGTTATCCCAACAAAATCATATAGTCTGGCTATGCTCTATCTTCACCACACAAAATATTTAAATCATGCACAACCCCGATGAAAAGCCAAGCAATTGTTTCATACTTTTGACATTATCAAACTTATTCAATCTTTACGCAATACATGAGCGTGAGCCATGGACATAGCACTATAGGTGGAATAGAATGGTGGTTGTGGAGAAGACAAAAAGGAGAAGATAGTCTCACATAAACTAGGCGTGTCAACGGGCTATGGAGATGCCCATCAATAGATATCAATGTGAGTGAGTAAGGATTGCCATGCAACGGATGCACTAGAGCTATAAGTGTATGAAAGCTCAACAAAAGAAACTAAGTGGGTGTGCATCCAACTCGCTTGCTCACAAAGACCTAGGGCATTTTGAGGAAGACCATCATTGGAATATACAAGCCAAGTTCTATAATGTAAAATTCCCACTAGCGTATGAAAGTGAAAACATAGGAGACTTTCTATCATGAAGATCATGGTGCTACTTTGAAGCACAAGTGTGGTAAAAGGATAGTAGCATTGTCCCTTCTCTCATGTTTTTTATTTGGGCCTTTTCTCTTTTTTTATGGCCTCTTTTCTTTTTTTTCGTCCGGAGTCTCATCCCGACTTGTGGGGGAATCATAGTCTCCATCATTCTTTCCTCACTTGGGACAATGCTCTAAAAATGACGATCATCACACTTTTATTTTCTTACAACTCAAGAATTACAACTCGATACTTAGAACAAAATATGACTCTATATGAATGCCTCTGGCGGTGTACCGGGATATGCAATGACTCATGAGTGACATGTATGAAAGAATTATGAACAGCGGTTTTGCCACAAATACAATGTCAACTACATGATCATGCAAAGCAATATGACAATAATGGAGCGTGTCATAATAAACGGAACGGTAGAAAGTTGCATGGCAATATATCTCGGAATGGCTATGGAAATGCAATAATAGGTAGGTATGGTGGCTGTTTTGAGGAAGGTATATGGTGGGTGTATGATACCGGCAAAAAGTGCACGGTATTAGAGATGCTAGCAATGGTGGAAGGATGAAAAGTGCGTATAATCCATGGACTCAACATTAGTCATGAAGAACTCATATACTTATTGCAAAAATTTACAAGTTATGAAAGCAAAGTATTACGCGCATGCTCCTAGGGGGATAGATTGGTAGGAAAAGACCATCGCTCGTCCCCGACCACCACTCATAAGGAAGACAATCAATAAATAAATCATGCTCCGACTACATCACATAACGGTTCACCATACGTGCATGCTATGGGAATCACAAACTTTAACACAAGTATTTCTCAAATTCACAACTACCCAACTAGCATGACTCTAATATCACCATCTTCATATCTCAAAACAATTATCTAGCCTCGAACTTTTCTTAGTATTCAACGCACTCATAAGAAAGTTTTTACTAATCTTGAATACCAAGCATATTAGGATTATTTAAGCAAATTACCATGATATTTAAGACTCTCAAAATAATATAAGTGAAGCATGAGAGTTCATCTATTTCTTCAAGATAAAACCACCATTGTTCTCTAAAAGATATAAGTGAAGCACTAGAGCAAACAACAAACTACTCTGAAAGATATAAGTGAAGATCAATGAGTAGTTGAATAATAATGTAACTATGTGAAGACTCTCTGGCATTTAAGAATTTCATATCTTGATATTTTATTCAAACAGCAAGCAGAACAAAAGAAAATAAAATGACGCTCCAAGAAAAACACATATCATGTGGTGAATAAAAATATAGCTCCAAGTAAAGTTACCGGTGAACGAAGACGAAAGAGGGGATGCCTTCCGGGGCATCCCCAAGCTTAGGCTCTTGGTTATCCTCGAATATTACCTTGGGGTGCCTTGGGAGTCCCCAAGCTTAGGCTCTTGCCACTCCTTATTCCATAGTCCATCGAATATTTACCTAAAACTTGAAAACTTCACAACACAAAACTTAACAGAAAATCTCGTGACCTCCGTTAGCAAAAGAAAACATAACACCACTTCATGGTACTGTAATGAACTCATCCTTTATTAATATTGGTGTTAAATCTACTGTATTCCAACTTATCTATGGTTTATAAACTATTTTACTAGCCATAGAGTCATCAAAATAAGCAAACAACACACGAAAAACAGAATCTGTCAAAAACAGAACAGTCTGTAGTAATCTGTAACTAACGTATACTTATGGAACTCAAAAAATTATAAAATAAATTGGTGGATCTGAGTAATTTGTCTAGTAATCATCTGAAAAAAGAATCAACTAAATATCACTCTCCAGTAAAACGTTGAAGCTAATCTCGTGAGCGCTAAAGTTTCTGTTTTTTACAGCATGATCATAAAGACTTCACCCAAGTCTTCCCAAACGTTCTACTTGGCACAAACACTAATTAAAACACAAAACCACATCTAAATATAATCTATATGGATTATTTATTCCTAAACAGAACCAAAAAGCAATAAACTAAAATAAAGTTGGGTTGCTTCCCAACAAGCATTAACGTTTAATGCCCCCAGCTAGGCATGATGATTTCAATGATGCTCACATAAAAGATAGGAGTTGAAACATAAAGAGAGCATCATGAAGAATATGACTAGAACATTTAAGCCTAACCCACTTCCTATGCATAGGGATTTTGTGAGAAAATAACTTATGGGAATAATAATCAACTAGCATAGGAAGGCAAAACAAGCATAACTTCAAAATTTTAAGCACATAGAGAGGAAACTTAATATTATTGCAATTCCTACAAGCATACATTCCTCCCTCATAATAATTTTCAGTAGCATCATGAATGAATTCAACAATATAACCAGCACCTAAAGCATTCTTTTCATGATCTACAAGCATAGAATTTTTTTTACTCTCCACATAAGCAAATTTCTTCTCGTGAATAGTAGTGAGAGCAAACTCAACAAATAACTATCATATGATTGAAAATTAAGATCAAGATGACAAGTTTCATGGTTATAATTATTCTTTAAAGCATATGTGTCATCACAGTAATCATCATAGATAGGAGGCATGCTTTCATCATAGTAAATTTGCTCATCAAAGCTTGGGGGACAAAAAATATCATCTTCATCAAACATAGCTTCCCCAAGCTTGTGGCTTTGCATATCATTAGCATCATGGATATTCAAGGAATTCATACTAACAACATTGCAATCATGCTCATCGTACAAAGATTTAGTGCCAAACATTCTAATGCATTCTTCTTCTAGCACTTGAGCACAATTTTCCTTTCCATCATTCTCACGAAAGATATTAAAAAGATGAAGCGTATGAGACAAACTTAATTCCATTTTTATAGTTTTCTTTTATAGACTAAACTAGTGATAAAACTAGAAACAAAAAGATTCGATTGCAAGATCTAAAGATATATCTTCAAGCACTCACCTCCCCGGCAACGGCGCTAGAAAAGAGCTTGATGTCTACTACACAACCTTCTTCTTGTATACATTGTTGGGCCTCCAAGTGCAGAGGTTTGTAGGACAGTAGCAAATTTCCCTCAACTGGATGACCTAAGGTTTATCAAACTGTGGGAGGCGTCGGATGAAGATGGTCTCTCTCAAACAACCCTGCAACCAAATAACAAAGAGTCTCTTGTGTCCCCAACACACCCAATACAATGGTAAATTATATAGGTACACTAGTTCGGCGAAGAGATGGTGATACAAGTGCAATATGGATGGTAGATATAGGTTTTTGTAATCTGAAAATATAAAAACAGCAAGGTAACAAGTGGTAAAATTGAGCACAAACGGTAATGCAATGCTAGGAAACAAGGCCTAGGGTTCATACTTTCACTAGTGCAAGTTCTCTCCACAATAATAACATAATTGGGTCATATAACTATCCCTCAACATGCAACAAAGGGTCACTCCAAAGTCACTAATAGAGGAGAACAAACGAAGAGATTATGGTAGGGTACGAAACCACCTCAAAGTTATTCTTTCCGATCAATCCATTGGGCTATTCCTATAAGTGTCACAAACAGCCCTAGAGTTCGTAGTAAAATAACACCTTAAGACACACATCAACCAAAACCCTAATGTCACCTAGATACTCCAATGTCACCTCAAGTATCCGTGGGTATGATTATACGATATGCATCACACAATCTCAGATTCATCTATTCAACCAACACATAGAACCTCAAAGAGTACCCCAAAGTTTCTATCGGAGAATCAATACGAAAACGTGTGCCAACCCCTATGCATAGGTTCATGGGCGGAACCCGCAAGTTGATCACCAAAACATACACCAAGTGAATCACATGATATCCCATTGTCACCACAGATACGCACGGCAAGACATATATCAAGTGTTATCAAGTCATTAAAGAGTCAATCCGATAAGATTACTTCAAAGGGAAAACTCAATCCATACAAGAGAGTAGAGAGGGAGAAGAAACATAAGATCCAACTATAATAGCAAAGCTCGCGATACATCAAGATCGTGCCAAATCAAGAACATGAGAGAGAGAGAGAGATCAAACACATAGCTACTGGTACATACCCTCAGCCCCGAGGGTGAACTACTCCCTCCTCGTCATGGAGAGCACCGGGATGATGAAGATGGTCATCGGTGAGGGTTCCCCCCCTCCGACGGGGTGCCGGAACAAGGTCCCGATTGGTTTTTGGTGGCTATAGAGGCTTGTGGCTGCGGAACTCCCGATCTCTTCTATTCCCCGAAGTATTTAGGGTATATGGGTATATATAGGAGGAAGAAGTACGTCAGGGGAGCCACGAGGGGCCCACGAGGGTGGAGGGCGTGCCTAGGGGGGAGGGCGCGCCCCCCTGCCTCGTGGCTCCCTCGTTTCTTTCCTGACGTGCACTCCAAGTTTTTCCGGTAGCTTTCCTTCCAAAAATAACTTCTCCAGTTGGTTTCATTCCGTTTCGACTCCGTTTGATATTCCTTTTCTTCGAAACAATGAAACAAGGGAAAAAACAGGAACTGGCACTGGGCTCTAGGTCAATAGGTTAGTCCCAAAAATAATATAAAAGTGGATAATAAAGCCCAATATTGTCCAAAACAATAGATAATATAGCATGGAGCAATCAAAAATTATAGATACGTTGGAGACGTATCAGTTGGTGATACGTCTCCATCATATCTACTTTTCCAAACACTTTTTCCATTGTTTTGGACTCTAACTTGCATGATTTGAATGGAACTAACCCGGACTGACGCTGTTTTCAGCAGACTTTCCATGGTGTTATTTATCTGCAGAAACAAAAGTTCTCGGAATGACCTGAAACTCCACGGAACATATTTTTGGAAAATATTAAAAATACTGGAATAAGAATCCACGTCAGGGGGGCCACGCCCAGTCCATGAGGGTTGGGGGCGTGCCTGCCCCCTTGGGTGCACCCCCCTGCCTCGTGGCCCCCCTGACGCTCCACCGACCTCAACTCCAACTCCATATATTCACTTTCGGGGAGAAAAAAATCACAGAGAAGGATTCATCGCGTTTTACGATACGGAGCCGCCGCCAAGCCCTAAACCCTCTCGGGAGGGCTAATCTGGAGTCCGTTCGGGGCTCAGAGAGGGGAATCTGTCGCCGTCGTCATCATCAACCATCCTCCATCACCAATTTTATGATGCTCACCGCCATGCGTGAGTAATTCCATCGTAGGCTTGCTGGACGGTGATGGGTTGGATGAGATCTATCATGTAATCGAATTAGTTTTGTTAGGTTTTGATCCCTAGTATCCACTATGTTCTGAGATTGATGTTGCTATGACTTTGCTATGCTTAATGCTTGTCATTAGGGCCCGAGTGCCATGATTTCAGATCTGAACCTATTATGTTTTCATGAATATATGTGTGTTATTGATCCTATCTTGCAAGTCTATAGTCACCTACTATGTGTTATGATCCGGCAACCTCGAAGTGACAATAATCGGGACCACTACCGGTGATGACCGTAGTTTGAGGAGTTCATGTATTCACTATGTTTTAATGCTTTGGTCCGGTACTCTATTAAAAGGAGGCCTTAATATCCCTTAGTTTCCGTTAGGACCCCGCTGCCACGGGAGGATAGGACAAAAGATGTCATGCAAGTTCTTTTCCATAAGCACGTATGACTATATTTGGAATACATGCCTACATTACATTGATGAATTGGAGCTAGTTCCGTGTCACCCTATCTTACGACTGTTACATGATGAACCGCAACTGGCATAATTCTCCATCACCGATCCAATGCCTACGAGCTTTTTACATATTGTTCTTCGCTTATTTACTTTTCCGTTGCTACTGTTACAATCACTACAAAACCCAAAAATATTACTTTTGCTATCGTTACTGTTACTTCCATATTACTTTGCTACTAAATACTTTGCTACAGATACTAAGTTATCCAGGTGTGGTTGAATTCACAACTCAACTTCTAATACTTGAGAATATTCTTTGGCTCCCCTTGTGTCAAATCAATAAATTTGGGTTGAATACTCTACCCTCAAAAACGGTTGCGATCCCCTATACTTGTGGGTTATCAAGACTATTTTCTGGCGCTGTTGCCGGGAGATAGCTCTATTCTTTGAGTCACTTGGGATTTATATCTGTTGGTCACTATGAAGAACTTGAAAGACGAGAAAACAAAAATTTATCCCTCAACTACGAGGGGAGGTAAGGAACTGCCATCTAGCTCTGCACTTGATTCACCTTCTGTTTTGAGTAAGCTTGCGACACCTAAACCTGCTTCTGCTATTAATTCTGATATGTCGCATGTTATTGATGATGCCACTTCTGCTATGCATAATACTTATGATGAAACTACTTCTATGCTTGATACTACTGTCCACTTGGTGAATTTCTTGATGAACAACTTGCTAGGACTAGAGAGAATGAAATTATTAAAACCGATAATATTGAAGATAGTGATGATGAAGACTCTCACTACAAAAAAAAGACACATCCGAGACATTTTGGACCGAACAAAAAAAATTCTGGCATACATATAACACTTCTATGACGATAATTGTGACAAAACCAGGTATCATCATAGATGTGGTGGGCTCCTACTTCTATGACAAAAAATCATGATAGAAAATGGGCTTTTCGTCCTGGGCGGGCCGGAGACGCAGCTGCATGACATTCTTTGGGCCGTCCATGACAGAAAAAACCGTGGTAGAAGCGAGGCCGAGGAAAATTTCGGCGAGTTCCCAGTTACGGTGGGAGGTCGGGTGCCGAGCGATGCGCGTTTCTCTCGTACACGTACGCGCGTGTGTGCGAGGTGTTGGCTCTAACTGAACCCGAGCGAGGCGTTGGGCTCTAACTGAACCCGAGCGATCGCACTACAGGCTACGCGTTACTGAACCCGAGCGATCGATCGATGGCTGTTAACTGAACCAGATCGAGCGATTCCTTCGCTACTGCTACTAACTGAAGCCGATCGATGCTGCCCTAGGGATGAACAGTGAGTGTTGCGGGGGGGCTAGATGAACAGTGAGCGGTGGCGTTGCCTTTGGATGAACAGGACCCCGTGGTGTGGTGGAGGGCTTGATGAACAGTAAACGGTGGAGGGGTGCCCGTGGAGGGGTGGTTGAACAGGACCTCGTGGCGTGGAGGGCTGGATGAACAGTAGACGATGGAGGGGTGCCCGTGGAGGGGTGGTTGAACGGGACCCCGTGGTGCGGAGGGCTGGATGAACAGTAGACGGTGGAGGGGTGCCCGTGGAGGGGTGGTTGAACAGGACCCCGTGGTGTGGAGGGCTAGATGAACAGTAGACGGTGGAGGGGTGGTTGAACAGTAGCCGATGGAGTAGCGCGTGGTGGAGGCTGGATGAACAGGAGCCCGTGGAGGCTGGATGAACAGGAGCCCGTGGAGGCTGGAGGAGGTCGACAATGGAGATGAACAGTATCTCGTGGAGTCCCGTTTTGCGGTACGCTGCTACCTCTTGAACTTGCGTTGGATTTCCCCGAAGAGGAAAGGATGATGCAGCAGAGTAGCGTAAGTATTTCCCTCAGTTTTTGAGAACCAAGGTATCAATCTAGTAGGAGGCCACGCGCAAGTCCCTCGTACCTACACAACACAAAGAGCTCCTCGCAACCAACGCGATTAGGGGTTGTCAATCCCTTCACGATCACTTACGAAAGTGAGATCCGATAGATAATATTTTTGGTATTTTCGGTATAGAGATGCAAAGTAAAAAGCAAAGCAAAATAAAAGTGATGGAGATTGATATGATGAGAATAGACCCGGAGCTCATAGGTTTCACTAGTGGCTTCTCTCGAGAGCATAAGTATTCTACGGTGGGTGAATAAATTACTGTTGAGCAATTGATAGAATTGAGCATAGTTATGAGAACTAGTCGTTAACCCGTGCGAGCGCACGGGCTAGCCCTTGTTGGATAGATGTATGTAAGTTGCACTGCTATTAATACGAATGGAGGAATAGTCGGAAGTTAGGAGTTGATTGTTACTAATAACAGGTGACAACATATATTGGTTACAGTGTGGCAGAAAGGATCTATTTGTTCCTTAAATTCATGATAATATAGTTTACATTTGTGCATACTGTGTGAATTACGCTAGACTAATACTCTATTGTCTTGTTATATTTTTTGGGGATTGGTTTGTAGGTCTATACTCGCAATATCAAATAAAGGAAATGTTAGTACCTAACTACATGAATGAT
Source organism: Triticum aestivum (assembly GCF_018294505.1). Taxonomy (NCBI): domain Eukaryota; kingdom Viridiplantae; phylum Streptophyta; class Magnoliopsida; order Poales; family Poaceae; genus Triticum; species Triticum aestivum. Next base: position 53,728,980 of record NC_057794.1, read on the forward strand.
ATTTTCATGTTCCTTTGTCTATTTACTAACCAAATCTCCCATATCTCCAATTTATTTAAGGAAGGAATAATTAGGTAACATAGTTTGAGCTCTTAATAATGCCATCTATACCTTTAAATAATAGTGTGCTTGCCAAATCTACTATCCAATAGCTAGTGATAGTTCTATTTTTCGATACTATGTGAAAAACGTCTTCCCAAGCTCTGTGCTGTTTGGGAACTCAGCAAGGCTCTTACAACCTTCTTGACTATATTTGAGTCTTTCGGATACTTTAAGATCCATACAGAAGATTTGTGTTCATGGGATAAGGTAAGTATAGTAGCACGGAGGACTTATGGTGATGCCCGCAAAAGAATTTACTATCTCACCTCAAGAAAAGAATGAATGTGCACTTCGTTTCAGGAATATGTATGTTCGACTAGCTTGAGGAGAATACAAAAACTTCAAACTTATAATAACAATGGTATGTGTCTATTTTTTTATAAACTGAGACATAAGACGATCCATAAATATATATAGTTTTGAAAGATAACCTTTCAGAACATGATAGTTTGCAATGTAGTGTTTAAATTCATATATTTCTTCTATTAATTTCCAATTGGAGTATTAGTATTTGTGATCTTCAATGGTTAGTAACATTATTACTTATAGTGGTGTTGTTATTGGATAACTTAACATGTGAGCATCATTACTATTTAAATATATATTCTTTTCGAAATAAAATCAATATGTCTAGCAACCAAGCACAAACCATAAATTATCTCACGTAATGTAAGAATATGTATTAATTAGGGCTAGAGAGTACATGTATGAACACTCTTGAAAATGGTCCGAGCAAGACATTATCACAATGATATAATAATAAAAGTTCTTAAAAAATTATATATACATGAACTGTTGATATCTCACTCTATATTCCATGCAATTATTCTTCCGCTACTCTCTGGGACGATAGAATCATGTTACTTAGCTCTTATCGAAGATAATAAATATTATTCTAGAAATAATTTATTTTAATACAAAGCTAAGGTAATCGATTAGAAAGAAAGAAAACAAATATACTAAGGAAGATAATTGAAGAGCAAAAGAATTATGTCTGAAATGTCAAGTTTATGATGACACTGCACCCATTAACTTTTTTTGCACCCTGTTATGGTAGAGAAAGGGATAAAATCAAACAAATATGAAGCAACAATTCAACAATCTCTGTTAGAGAAAAGAGCAAAATTCTAGATACAATATGGTCAAGTATGGCAGGAGCATCACTGTTAACCATCTCAAATATGGGAGGAGATTCTCAAAGAACAATATGGCGTAAAGCTAAACAGAAACCTTACCTCTTGAAAAATTGGGAAGATAGTCAGAAGCAAACTCAGCAAATAGATTTGTTTGTTTAATGAAAAGTATAGGAAATATGAAGAAATAAATTGTTCAGCTTAGATCTCAAAATATCATATAGAGTACATTATAATAGAGGATATAATGTGTGTTTGTGTTATATACTCCCTCCATTTCAAAATAATGTCTTTTAAGAGGTTTCAGTATGAACTACATGCGGACTCGTATGTAGTAGATGTTGAAATCTCTAAAAAAAACTTATATTTAGGAACAAGGGGATTACATTAAAAGTCTACATGCGCTTAGAGCATCCATGCTTGACTTACTTCTAGAGGTTAATAATAGAATAATGCTTCAGGGCCCATCAACACTACAGGAAAATCCCGTTTTCCCGTGTGTTAGCCTATAAGCCATGAGCTATTTATCGGGAACTCGGCTTATGTTCCCTCCAAACCGAGTGTGGTATAAATAACACCCGGCAAACAAAACACACTCGGCTTGGAGTGCCTTGTAAGCCGAGTGACCCTGAGAAGCCCTCGGCTTACATAATGCACACGGTATTTATACAAAAAAGTACTCGGCTTATAGCGCACACTTGGCAAACATATTCGCCACGTGTCTACAATGGAGGTCATTGACGGTGTCGTCACGGGCATAACCTAGATGGAAAACTTAACTATTTATCACACTGTACCATGTTTTTTCTGGTTGATTATATCCAAATTCTGTCCCAAAACTGTACATATATGATAAAACTGGACATCAAGAAATCCATTCAATCTAAAAAAAATCTGCAGTCGAAGGCCCATAGAAAGCTTATGATTGAATGACTATTAAATAAATCCAAATATCATGCTGAGAATTAACTTTGTCGGTGAACTCCAATAGCATAAATTCCACAACTATTATCTTTTGCACAATGAAGTACTGACCAAGGAGGTAAGGACTCCTTGCCAGCAGATCCTGAGAATATCAGAAGCATAGGTAATACTTTGAGTAATATTAATCACTATCATTGCGTGCCCAAATGGCATGCCATCTTTCCAACTCTGATAGTGCGCGCGCATATAGGACTAATTCCAGCAATGCGATGCCAGTTTAGCTAAATGCAAACATGTTAAAAGGAAACACCACTGAACATGAATTCATGAATGACAAAATATATAAAATCTACAGCAAGAGGGTAATACATAGTGACATTAGCAGCAATAGAAATAAAATTTGTCCAGTTTTCAGGCCAAAATATGAACGGACACATGGTTATCAGAACGTGACTACTAACAAAATGTACAAAAATAGATGATACCAGTTGTGACGTCGACGTACACCATGTGATGCTACTGTTAGACATGTCACACGTTATGGGCGTGTATGCATATCTTCTTACTATAATGTTAAGCACCACACTGATTGTAGGAGGACTCGAGGATGGCTGCGATGATGGCAGCCGTTATTGTATACTCGAGGAAGGGTTTGCTGAAGCTGAGCATGCCTATGTGTTGCCCATGCAGCAGCTGAAGCTGAGGCACGCGACGGCCTGGTTCTACATCCTGCTTCGGTTCACGTTTACAATCAAGAACATATAGATTAATCTGCTTGCATGCGAGGGCAAGGAAGGTTGTGCCTTGCAAGATTTTAGAAGATAAGCAAAGCATCAATATTTTAAAGAAAAAGATATAGGAATATTTAGTTTCGTAAAATAATAACTGAGATCATCCTGCCCAAGAGAAATCGATAAATTATCTTGAGAAACTAGAGGATCACCACAGTTCGAGTCTTTGACCACCCTATACTTCGTTGGTAGGCCTCTTCGTTGGTGATCACTGGGATTCCGCCCCTTTCAGCTCTATTTACAGGGTGCACTCATGACCCATGAGCATAAATATAGCTAGCTGAAATTCCCCTATTACCAAACTTAGTCTGCAACTCTGCATGTAATTTATTGTGTGAATATATAATTATCTTTTGATATCCAATCAATCCAGTGGTCTAGCACTACAGGTTAGGCATTAGCAGCAAAACTCAGGCATATTTATCCAAAGCAGACGATGGTATTACCTCTTGGTCGCCATTTGCCAAGGCGGATGCAGCTCAGGAGATGAAGCCAACATGCATGAGTTGTTAAGTAATGGTGACCTCGTGATAATCTCTGACGGTGTTGGTGATCCATCGGCCTGGCCTGCCCTGGCCACCAAGAATAATGTCTCTGCTAGAAATATAAGACCAAAACCAAACCAAGCTAAGTAGATGGCTGCCATGATTTATTTCAGTCCAAAATACTACGAAGTGATCCTGTAACTTTCTGATTATATATCAATCCAGGGCTATCTCTACGGAAACATTCTGTAACTACCATTAAAGGATTACCCCGCAAAAGAAAACTACCATTAAAGGATCACAATTGCTAGGTCAAACAAACATATAGTTTCAATTTTGGTACCACAGGACAACATGTGAGGAAAAAAAATCTAACTTGAAGGTGCTCTTTCGTACCAGGCCAATAGTGAAGGCGGCAGCTGCAATCTCGAGCAATCAGGATGGGTTGGCGAAACCATGAGAAGGTGATACTTTGATCATTAGCTATGGCAAGCAGGTCTAGATCGATGCGAGTCCGAGAAATCCATAAAAGTATTGCAAGTAATTTCTGGATTGGGTTAGTCGAACGGATCTACAATAGCAAACTGCAGGGAGGAGGAGCATATGCCTGAGACGGAGACGATCTGAGATTCAAAGACCACATCGTTGAGGATCATGTGGAGGAGATGAATATGGAGAGGTAGGCCGGTTGATTTCTGGTAGGAGCAGCGGAATTTTGCATCTGGGGATGAAGAGAAACATGAGAGAGGAAGAGGGACATGAGAGATCGAGAGAGAGAGAGAGAGAGACGTGAGAAAGAGGGACATGAGAGATCGAGAGAGAGAGACGTGAGAAAGAGGGACATGGTTTTTTTTTCTTTGAAGGAAAGATAGAGTATGATTGCAGCCCCATGGTTTTTTTTCTTTGAAAGAAAGAGAGACTACGATCGCTACAATTGACGTGAGAAAGAGAGAATATGTTTTTTTTCTTTGAAGGAATGATAGACTACGATTGCGGTCCCATGGTTTGTTTTCTTTGAAGAAAAAAAATTGATAGATCTACACCGTAATAATTCGGCCCCACCAAATAAACGGTTCGTAAATTCTGATTAACGTGGTAATTACTTGGGAGTCGCTAATTAGTATAGGTATAGATAGATAGATATCTAGGCATGATCATGTATATAGGCATCACGTCCGTGACAAGTATATCGAAACGATTCTGCATCTACTACTATTACTCCACTCATCGACCGCTATCCAGCATGCATCTAGAGTATTAAGTTAAAAACAGAGTAACGCTTTAAGCAAGATGACATGATGTAGAGAGATAAATTCATGCAATATGAAATAAACCCCATCTTGTTATCCTCGATGGCAACGATACAATAGGTGCCTTGCTGCCCCTTCTGTCACTGGGAAAGGACACCACAAGATCGAACCCAAAGCTAAGCACTTCTCCCATGGCAAGAACTACCAATCTAGTTGGCCAAACCAAACGGATAATTCGAAGAGACTTGCAAAGATAACCAATCATACATAAAAGAATTCAGAAAAGATTCAAATATTATTCATAGATAGACTTGATCATAAACCCACAATTCATCGGTCTCAACAAACACACCGCAAAAAGAAGAAGATTACATCGAATAGATCTCCACAAGAGAGGGGGGGAACATTGTATTGAGATCCAAAAAGAGAGAAGAAGCTATCTAGCTACTAACTATGGACCCAAAGGTCTGAAGAAGCCCTCCGTGATGACGGCCCTCTCCAGCAGAGCTCCGGAACAGGCCCCAAGATGGGATCTCGTGGATACAGAAAGTTGCGGCGGTGGAATTAGGTTTTTGCCTCCTGTTCTGATCGTTTGGGGGTACGTGGATATATATAGGAGGAAGAAGTACGTCGGTGGAGCTTCGAGGGGCCCACGAGGCAGGGGGCGCGCCCTAGGGGGGCGCCCCCACCCTCGTGACCGCCTCTTCGATGCCTTGGCGTAGGGTCCAAGTCTCCTGGGTCTTATCCGGTGAGAAAATCACGTTCCAAAAAGGATTTTTCTGTTTGGACTCCGTTTGATATTCCGTTTCTTCGAAACACTGAAATAGGCAAAAAACAGCAATTCTGGGCTGGGCCTCCGGTTAATAGGTTAGTCCCAAAAATAATATAAAAGTGGAAAATAAAGCCCAATATAGTCCAAAACAGTAGATAATATAGCATGGAGCAATCAAAAATTATAGATACATTGCAGACGTATCAGGCATCCCCGAGCTTAATTCCTGCTCGTCCTCGAGTAGATAATGATAAAAAGAGAATTTTTGATGCGGAGTGCTACTTGGCATAATTTCAATGCAAATTTTCTTAATTGTGGTATGAATATTCAGATTCGAAAGATTCAAGACAAAAGTTCATATTGACATAAAGAATAATAATACTTCAAGCATACTAATAAAGCAATTATGTCTTCTCAAAATAACATGGCCAAAGAAAGTTATCCCTACAAAATCATATAGTCTGGCTATGCTCCATCTTCACCACACAAAGTATTTAAATCATGCACAACCCCGATGACAAGCCAAGCAATTGTTTCATACTCTAACTTTTTCGATCTTCACGCAATACATGAGCGTGAGTGGATATAGCACTTATATGGAATAGAATGGTGGTTGTGAAGAAGACAAAAAGAGGGGAAGATAGTCTCACATCAACTAGGCGTATCAATGGGCTATGGAGATGCCCATCAATAGATATCAATGTGAGTGAGTAGGGATTGCCATGCAACAGATGCACTAGAGCTATAAGTATATGAAAGTTCATCAAAAGGAACTAAGTGGGTGTGCATCCAACTCGCTTGCTCACGAAGACCTAGGGCAATTTTGAGGAAGCCCATCATTGGAATATACAAGCCAAGTTCTATAATGAAAAATTCCACTAGTATTTAAAAGTGACATAACGAGAGACTCTCTATAAGTAAGATCATGGTGCTACTTTAAAGCACAAGTGTGGTAAAAGAATAGTAGCATTGTCCCTTCTCTCTTTTATCTCTCTCTTTTTTTGGGCATTTTCTCTCTTTTTCGGCCTCTTTTTTTTTTGTCCGGAGTCTCATCCCGACTTATGGGGGAATCATAGTCTCCATCATCCTTTCCTCATTTGGGACAATGCTCAAAAAAATGATGATCATCACACTTTTATTTTCTTACAACTCAACAACTACAACTCGATACTTAGGACAAGTATGACTCTATATGAATGCCTCCGGCGGTGTACCGGGATATGCAATAAATCAAGAGTAACATGTATGAAAGAATTATGAATGGTGGCTTTGCCACAAATACGATGTCAACTACATGATCATGCTAGCAATATGACAATGATGGAGCGTGTCATAATAAATGGAACGGTGGAAAGTTGCATGGCAATATATCTTGGAATGGCTATGGAAATGCCATGATAGGTAGGTATGGTGGCTGTTTTGAGGAAGGTATATGGTGGGTGTATGATACCGGCGAAAGGTGCCAGGTATTAGAGAGGCTAGCAATGATGGAAGGATGGGAAAAAGTGTGTATAATCCATGGACTCAACATTAGTCATCAAGAACTCATATACTTATTGCAAAAATCTAGAAGTTATCACAGCAAAGTATTACAAGCATGCTCCTAGGGGGATAGATTGGTAGGAAAAGACCATCGCTCGTCCCCGACCGCCACTCATAAGGAAGACAATCAATAAATAAATCATGCTCTGACTTCATCACATAACGGTTCACTATACGTGCATGCTACGGGAATCACAAACTTTAACACAAGTATTCTTTAAATTCACAACTACTAAACTAGCACGGGCTCCAATATTATCACCTCCATATATCTCAAAACAATTCTCATGCTTCAATCTTCTCTGAGTATTCAACACACTCAAAAGAAAATTTCACAAATCATGAACACCAAGCATATTAACATTAAGCAATTTACCATGCTATTAAGACTCTCAAAATAATTTAAGTGAAGCATGAGATATCAATAGTTTCTTTAAAACTAACCACCACCGTGCTCTAAAATATCTAAGTGAATCACATAGAGCAAAATTATAACGCTCAAAAGATACAAATGAAGCACATTGAGCAAAACTACATAGCTCAAAAGATATAAGTGAAGCACATGGAGTATTCTATCAAATTCCAATTTATGTATGGCTCTCTCAAAAGGTGTGTACAACAAGGATGATTGTAGCACACTAACAAACAAAGACACAAATAATACAAGACGCTCCAAGCAAAACACATATCATGTAGGTGAATAAAAATATAGCTCCAAGTAAATATAGTCATGAGCATGTATATAGGCATCACGTCCGTGACAAGTAGATCGAAACAATTCTGCATCTACTACTATTACTCCACTCATCGACCGCTATCCAGCATGCATCTAGAGTATTAAGTTAAGAACAGAGCAACGCTTTAAGCAAGATGACATGATGTAGAGAGATAAATTCATGCAATATGAAATAAACCCCATCTTGTTATCCTCGATGGCAACGATACAATACATGCCTTGCTGCCCCTTCTGTCACTGGGAAAGGACACCGCAAGATCGAACCCAAAGCTAAGCACTTCTCCCATGGCAAGAACTACCAATCTAGTTGGCCAAACCAAACGGATAATTCAAAGAGACTTGCAAAGATAACCAATCATACATAAAAGAATTCAGAGAAGATTCAAATATTATTCACAGATAGACTTGATCATAAACCCACAATTCATCGGTCTCAACAAACACACCGCAAAAAGAAGAAGATTACATCGAATAGATCTCCACAAGAGAGGGGGAGAACATTGTATTCAGATCCAAAAAGAGAGAAGAAGCCATCTAGCTACTAACTATGGACCCGAAGGTCTGAAGAAGCCCTCCGTGATGACGGCCCTCTCCGGCGGAGCTCCGGAACAGGCCTCAAGATGGGATCTCGTGGATACAGAAAGTTGCGGCGGTGGAATTAGGTTTTTGGCTCCTTTTCTGATCGTTTGGGGGTACATGGATATATATAGGAGGAAGAAGTACGTCGGTGGAGCTTCAAGGGGCCCACGAGGCAGGGGGCGCGCCCTAGGGGGGCGCCCCCCACCCTAGTGACCGCCTCTTCGATGCCTTGGCGTAGGGTCCAAGTCTCCTGGGTCTTATCCGGTGAGAAAGTCATGTTCCAAAATAGTAGATAATATAGCATGGAGCAATAAAAAATTATAGATACGTTCGAGACGTATCACTGGTGGGTCCCAGCAATCAGGGGCAAATGTTTTTTCATGAAATACGGTGGCCCATCCGGTGGGTCCCTGCTATCAGGTGGAGGAATAATTATTTTGCACGTAATAAGGAGGCACTTCCTTGCTGCGGCCGTGGACCCAGCTGTCAGCCTCTCCACGTACAGTCCACGTCCGATGGAAGCCGTTCCTTGACCACGTTGACCACGCCGCACCGAGAGCACCAGGGCGGTGGACGACTGCGAGGCCTAGGAAGGGGACGACGCGGAGCCGGGGAAGACGCGGCAGTGGATGCCCACGCATAGAGGAGTACGAGGGTTCACTTGTTCGCTGCGGTGTGAGGCTGCCGTCGCCGCAGAATAACAGGGGGTGTGGGTGAGTAGAGGGATGGCCTGGCCAGCGGTGGGAGTAGTAGGGGGTGGTGAGGCCTCCGCCGCATCGCAGCCGGCCACGGGAGGCAGGAGCACGAGGCACGACCGGTGCTGGTTTGGGCGGCTGGAGCAAGAAGAGCAGAGGTTGAAGAAGCACTACGGCCATTGGATGGACATCGTACGGTCACTGGAGCTAGAATCGTGCATATTGACTAAGTTGACAAAGCCCTCCGTCCTCATCAACTTAGTAGGCCCACAAGTCAGCCTGCCACTATACTGGGTCCCACCTAACAGGGGGAGTATTCATTTTTTTGTGCGTAATAAGGAGGCACTTCCTTGCGTGCGAAGATATAGCTGGTGGGTCCGAGCTGTCACCGGCGGTCACATTTTTTTCGCGAAATACAGAGGCCCTTTCGGTGGGTCCCTGATGTCAGGTGGAGGAATCATTATTTTGCGCGTAATAAGGAGGCATTTCCTTGCGTGCGGCCGTGGACCTAGCTGTCGGCCTCTCCACGTACAGTCCACTTCAGATGCATGTCGGTCGTTGACCACATTGACCAGGCCGCGCCGAGAGCACCAGGGCGGTGGACGACAGCGAGGCTAGGAAGGGAAAGACATGGAGGCAGGGAACACTCGGCACTTGTTTCCCACGCGGAGGGGAGTACGACTGTACGAGGATTTACTGGTTCGTCTACCGTCGTCGGAGAATAACAGAAGGTGTGGGTGAGTAGAGGGATGGCTAGGCTAGCGACGGGAGTACGGTGGGGCGATGAGGCCTGCGCGGCAGCATAGCCAGCCACGGGGAGGAGGGAGCAGGCAGTCCCGCCGACGCTTGTTTGAGCGGCTGGAGCAGGAAGAGCAGAGATTGAAGAAGCACGACGGTCGTTCGATGGACATCCAACAGTCACTGCTTGTGCGTCAACCTTTTTTTAGGAAAGCCTCAAATATGTGGAAAACAACATACAGCCCATCTGCCATTATTTCTAATAATTTACAGCCCATTTGCTAATTCTTAAAGTTTTTTTGGAGCCCATATTCTTTTTGTTAGCATTACAGCCCATATTGTGGCCACACTTAAAAAATTATATGAAATTTTGCGTATTTCGGTGTGGTCCGAACTGTTTTTAATCTCGAAATTTCGACTCACATTCAAACTGATTTTAAAAATAAATGTATATCAATATAAAATCCAACAAATTCTCCACGCATAAAAATTAATGTAATTTAAAATCTCAAAATGAGAAAAAAGATATTTGAAACTAATTGCCGGTTTGATGTGTTTTAAAAATGTACATTCCATTTCTCATTACTGATGGGCCATTTTCTCGGCCAGCCGAATGAAAGCTCTCCTCGTCTTGAAAGATTTGCAGCCCAACAGGCCGTGGACCCAGTTGTTAGCCTCTCCATGTACAGTACACTTCTGATGGAAGTCGTTCCTTGACCACGTTGACCACGCCGCGTGGAGAGCACCACGGCGGTGGACGACGGCGAGGCCTTGGAAGGGGACGATGCGGAGCCGGGGAAGACGCGACAGTGGAAGCCCGCGCGGAGAGGAGTACGAGGGTTCACTGGTTCGGCTGCGGTGTGAGGCTGCCGTCGCCGTAGGGCCTGGCCAGCGGTGGGAACAGTAGGGGCGGTGAGGCCTCCGCGGCAGCACAGCCGGCCACGGGAGGCAGGAGCATGCGGCACGACCGGCGCTGCTTTGGGCGGCTGGAGCAAGAAAACCAGAGGTTGAAGAAGCACTACGACCGTTTGATGGACATCGTACGGTCACTAGAGCTTGAATCGTTCATATTGACTAAGTTGACAAAGCCCTTCGTCCCCGTCAACTTAGTAGGCCCACAAGTCAGCCTCCCACCAAGGTGGGTCCCAGCTAGCCGGGGGAGTATTCATTTTTTTATGCATAATAAGGAGGCACTTCCGGTGGGTCCGAGCTGACAGTGGGGGGAACGTTTTTTTCATGAAATACGGTGGCCCGTCAGGTGGGTCCCAGCAGTCTGTGGGAAACGTTTTTTTTTTGCAAAATACGGTGGCCCGTCCAGTGGGTCCCTGCTATCAGTTGGAGGAATCATTATTTTGCGCGTACTAAGGAGGCACTTACTTGCTACGGCCATGGACCCAGCTGAGACTCTCCACGTACAGTATACTTCTGATGGAAGTCGTTCCTTTACCATGTTGACCTCGCCGCATTCCGTTACATGCATGCGTCCATGGACGTGGTGCGTCCCCACTGTCAGCCTCTCACGTACAGTCATCTTCCGATGACTCTCGGTTGTTGACCACGTTGACCACACCGTGCCGACCGCACCCAGACTGGAACGACCCGGAGATGGGGAAGACGGGGCAGTGGAGTCGCAGATGGAGAGGAGTGGGAAACTTCATTGGTTCGGGTGCGCGGCAGCACACCCGCGGTGCCGCCCACGGGAGACAGGAGCAAGAACAGACGTTGAAGAAGGAGCACGGCTATTGGATTAACATCCAACGGTCCAACTTCTAGAATCATTTGTTCATTAAGTTGACAAAGCCGTGCGTACACGTCCGCTTAGTAGGCCCACAAGTCTGTCACCAAATCTGACGGGTCCCAGCTGTCAACGGGATGAATAATTTTTTTCGCAAAACAAGGAGGCACTTCCTTCCGTGCGAAGATACAGCTGGTGGGTCCCAGCTGTCAAGTGGAGGAAACATTTTTTCAGCTTAATAAGGAGGAACTTTCCTTGCGTGCAACCATGGACCTTGTGGGTCCTAGCCGTCAGGCTCTCCACGTACAGTCCTCTTCTGATGACTCTCGTTTGTTGACCACGCCGGACCGAACGCAGCGAGGCGGTGAACGACGGCGAGGCCCCGGACGGGAACGACTCGGAGATGGGAAAACGCGGCAGTGGAGTCGCTAATTGAGAGGAGGAGAAGGGTTATAACTGGTTCTATTGCGGTGTGGGGCTGTAGTCTGTGGAGACTAACAGGAGGTGTCGAGGGGTGGAGGGATAGCCTGGCCGGCGATGGGGTAGTGCTTCGCAACGATGCGTGCTAAGCAGAGCCGCTAGCCGCCGGAGGCCGGACCAGGCGGTCCCGGCAACGCTGGACGAACAAGGCGAGAGATTGAAGGTGCATGCCGGCCGTTGGATATAAATCCAATGGCTGTGGATGACACAATCATTTGTTGACCAAGTTGACAACACCCTGCGTAGGCTTCGACCTATTGGCCCACATATCAGCCTGCAAAAATGTGGCATATATTTAACCCATGTTTTCTAGAATGTACATTCCATTTGCTGGGCTGGGTGAACAAATAATTTCGTGTCAATCAGGCCCATTTATATTTTCTAAGAAATCCCAGCTCATTTGCACTTCCTTGAAATACATGTATTAGGTGGGCTCATTATATATATAATGTTATGTTAGAAGGAGCAATTAATATCGAATAATAAACCGGAGAGGCACATTTTTTTATATATATAATTAAGAAATTAGCGAGTTATTGCTCAAAATAAATATGAGTGCGTTATTATTAAATTGGTCCTTAAAATCTTCGCAAGCTTTTGTATGTAATCACCAGGATTTTCCTTGCCTGTGAGTCAAAAACAACCAGGATTTTCCTTGCCAACTTCCATTAAACATTTACTTTTATAAGTTAATAACATGTGGGATGTTTTTATAATGTATATATAAGTCTCTATAAAATATACAATAATAGTAATAATATAAATATATATAATGTTGTTAGAAGGGAAAACATAAAATTGGACACAACATTACTTTTATAAGAAGTAGGCATATTAACGAGTTCACACACAAATACAAAAGAAAAGGTAAACATTCATATCAAACTCAGGTTCACAGGACACGTTCATATTCATAGCCAACATTCACTATCAACAAATCAAAAGATTCATATATACACAAGCTCAGCATATCTATGCATCCAAATGATTGATAGATCACACGACAATATTCATACATAATTCACAAAAAGATTCAGATATACACATGTTCAGTATGTTTATGCATCCAAATGATTGAGATCACAACCAATATGATCCATGGACGAACTTTAGTTACCTAGGGTACAGACTGGTAAATGGTGTTCAATCGGAGGTACTTCTTGCTAAAATTAGTTCTTGTACGAGTAAACTTTCGAGTACATAAGAGGCAGCACAAACAATCTGAACTTTCCTTGTAGGTTTACCCTCAAATAGTGGCCTCGTGCCGAGGGAGGTTTGAGCAACTTGGCCACTACTTTCATCCAACTAGTTTACTGGCTCATCTTGGTCCTGTATCTCGCCAAAATTCTACATTGCAGACGAGAAAGGAGGCGGTTGAGAAAATGAACCACCCAAGTTTTTTGTTCAGTTCAACTGAAATGGAGCATCCTTGGCGTGCAGACTGATTAAGTGTCAGATGAATATACGCGTCAACCAACTTGTCTGGAATCTTTAGACTCCATGCCATATAGTTTGCTACCATATGTGCCGATAATCAAAAGGCACAAGTTGGGACCAAAGACTGGACTGCGTTTTTCTGGGCTATGCACCAAGCAATATTTTTGGCGTTCACTCTCCTAATACTTGGAGTTTGACAATTGGTTGACGCCGGTTGATACTCGAATGAATATAGGCACTTCTTGTCAACATCGATGCTTGTCTGAGTGAACTTTGGAGTATATAGCAGCAGCATAAGTACCTGTCCATCTGATTATTTTGTGCATTTCTACTAAAATCACCCGATGTAATGATTTGCCTGCGAGTTCAGGCTCCAAATTACTCCTTTATGAAATCGGCAAACAGTAGCACAATACCAAATTACCAATACATATGACAGCCACAATAATCAGGATAAAGACCAGTACCAACCTGTGTGAGGTAGCATACCAATTACTATTTCCTTTGATTGGATGCCGAGTTAAGCCAAGCGACTGACAGCAAAAGAACAAAGCAAGCGGAGTTTAGCGACTGACAGGAAAGGATGGAAGCTGTCGAGGCAATGAAGCACCCAAAGTTTTTGTGCAGTTCCACCAAAATCGAGCATCCCTATTGGAACATATATTGAGAGAGTGAGATTACTGTAATAGTGGGACTAGTTGATGAAACATACACTAACAAATAGAAGCACCCTCATTATCTTAATGGGTAAAGTTAGCAACATAGTAGTCTTGCTTAAAGAGAGGTATTAGTTTATTTAATCAGTTCCAATTAGCTCAACTCAACACTCCAAGCATTGCCATTTATCATAGGTTGCAAAACTTTAACGTGCAAAGATAAAGGAGTTTCTCATGATAGTAGCACGATACAAATAGAGATGACAGCAAAGTAATATGGATGAAGGACTTAGGCCCGTACCAACCTGAGAAAAAAAGCTTATTCATGTAGTCCCATAAGAGATGATAAAGCACTCATAGGAATCACACAATAGTATATATTTTTGTGCACTTCAAATGTATGGTTGAAATCACTCTTGTTTACCAGTGCTGAGATTATATCGAAAGATTATCCAGAACTTTCAGCAGAGTTAAAGCACTGGCTGGGATACCGTTCATTGTATTGTCTTGTGTAGTTCCACTAAAATGTATGATTGGCACAACATGATCCCTGTTTGCACAAGTAGGAACAAGGTGAAACCTTCATTAGCTTAGTGAGAAAGGATAGGAAGACATTAGCATATTACTCAAATAGTAGCATCAAATTCATGATGGACAATACGCAAAACATTGCCTTATTGAACCAATGGCAATAAATTGACATGCAAAACAATAGCACTATTATGTCATGACGCTAATAATATTCCCTCCCTGCTCCACCACATGATTCACCTCCATAGACAAACATACACACGTACATGATTCAACATAGGGTCCTACAAAAGATTTGTTTAACTCCAACAGGAAAATTAGGCAGTAATAAATTAGTGGTACTTAAGTACTCCTAATTAATTAAGTGAGATAGAAGAAGTGGAAGGGCTCCCTGGAGGATCGTCTCACATGTAAGGTAGTCGTTGTGGGAGCCCTTGAATGGCCTCGACTGAGGCCTCTGGCATCAGCAAGATCGCCTCGGCACTGTTTATTCTTCTTCTTCCTCTTCATGCTCTGTTTCTCTTTCTCCTCACCAGTTGGTGAAACCAAGTACATGATTGGCCTTCTAATTCAGAATTGGTTTTGTCAGTGAGGGAGTACAAGTGTACTAGTAAAAAACAGCAATATTTTCTCATGGCAGTCGGGAAATAGAGATGAACACATGCATTAAATATCATTCTGACGTAAAGGAAGGTTATGGCGCCAATATGGATGATGAGGATTGGAACACAGATCTCCCTTTGTGCAGTTCCACCAAAATGAACCAACTGTTCCATTCTGATATTCCAGTTAAACAATACAAAAGTCACTTCTTTTAAGAAGAGTTTTGTGCAGTGCACCAAAAGGTCACAACAGCAACCAGGTGAATTGGATATCCATGTTTGCACAAAAAGGCACAGAGGAAATAGTCAGAGTCTCAAACAATTACAGGCAAAAACATTTGGCTAAACTTGTCATGGCTTATAACAGTGGCATGGCTTCATTTTTACCAGGGACATTAGATTAATAACAGCTAAGGCTGCGTTCGGTTCACAGGTTTGGTGCAGGATTTTCGTACGAACACAATTCCTACGGTACTCTTTCCCTTCCAACTGTTGGGAACACGGGAAAGGTGAATAGTGTTTCATAGGAAAGTTGGTCTGGTAGTACAGATTCCATAGGATTAGAAACATCCACGCGTTGCTCATTTTTTGGGCGGAAGCCCGAGGCAGGCGCTCGCTGCCATGCGTTAGACAGGTTGCTGTGCTATGTTGCCGGAATAAAAAAATCAACCTATGTGTGGTACGTGAGGTGAGGACAAGAGTAGTCACTGTGTAGCTGAATAAACAAATAGCATCTCATACTGCCAAGCATGCTACTCTAAAAAACAAATATGTACATTTCATAGTCCATCCGAACATATTCTCTTGAGAGTTTCCTCCGGTTCGCTGTTCCATAGTTTTATACCTACATTCCTTTCCTATTCCTCTATTTTCATCAAGACCTATGTTTTCTGCCCCTTTATTCCGAACGGAGCCTAAATATTTGGTATAGGGGCACGGGACAGTGGGTGCACCAGCAGTCCAGCACCATGTACGTAAACAGGGGCATAAAATGGCGATTCATAGTTTGTTGCCCCGAGAAACAAACATCCAAGAAACATATCTGGGTTGGTCCCATTTTTGTTCTCTAGCCACCTACTCCTATGTGTGGATAGCAAATCTAGTCCTAGTCATACCACTGCGTACAACGTTACCCCTATATTTCCCTTTTCGACCAAGAGACCGGTTGGATGACCAGTCTGTACTACTTTCACCCTCTTAACTTCCTGTTTGTACCAAGTCCGATGTACATACTAAATTCCCCCACCCCCAATTTATTTCTTGTTTGAACCAAGTACTCCCTCCGTCTGGAATTACTTGTCATCAAAATGGATGTGTCTAGAACTGAAATACATCTAGATACATCCATTTCAATGACAAGTATTTTCGTACGGAGGGAGTACAAGATTCGACTTCATGAAGTAGCTTTACCACTAACAATAGAAGAAAAAAATATGTGACGTTGGACCATCCGATCGAGAGGGGCTGAGAGGTAGAAAATGATGCACCTGCAGCAACGTAGCAAGCTGGGGAAGTAGAGCTAAGGCGGGTTCGAACGAAGATATACCTGAAGGTCGTCGGGATGTGGATAGGTGGGCGGCGGGAGGCCGGATCCGCCCACAGGCAACGACGAAGGGATCAGAGGACCTCCCTGCCGGCGCTCAGCCAGAGATAACGGTGCGGCCGATAGTGGATCTCCTCCCTCGCTGTCGACGACGGCCTAAACGCTGCCCCTCCTCCCCTTCACCGGCGGAGGGGGATACGTCCGGATCTGTAACCAGCGGTGAGGATAGAAAGCCAGTGTTTTTTGAAGGGAGAAAGATAGTGTTACTACCCCTATCTTGTTTAGATCTGGAGAGGATGAGAGTGTGTGAATAGAGCAACCCTAGCAAGCAAGCGCGGAGGCTCCGGCCTATATATACGTAGTGGGGTAGTTTTCCTTTTTCACTCCATCAAAACAATCGTTTAAAATTGTGTACTACTACATGCCAGGTCGCGGGTTTTTTTAGTTGTTGATTGTTTTTTGAGATAGCTACCCGCTTGTTCCAAGTGGTGTTACGGTGTGCCAGGTCGCACTTTGTATCGTTCAAGTCTGGTACTACAGTCCCTCCATTAAATGAAAAACCACCCCCTCGTAAAAATTGTGAACAAACCCACAGCTAAAATTAGCGGAAACATGGGTTGCCCCAACATGCATTATTATTTATATTTTCTAGTCCCTCCGTTCCTAAATATAAGTCTTTTTTATTAGCCACACCTAAGACAAGATTTTTTTTATTAACAGTGAACCCCACATGTCATAGACACAAAAATGGTGGCAAGATTCCCTTAGGCAAGCCAAAGTGTGTCTAACAATTTGAGCAACTCAGGTTAGGCAAGTGTGGCAAGTGTGGGAAAAATAATGTGCCAACATAAGACAAACATAGTCACAATCCAAACAGCCCTGTAATTTTTTGTGACATGCATGCAAATTTGGTTAGTTAAATTTACAGTCAAAATTTGGCAAGGTGCATCAAATCAACACATGCAAGTATCAAAAGGAAAGTCACAGCATGCATGCATGTGTTGTACTCCCTTCGTTTCCAAATATAAGTCTTTTTAGAGATTGCAACAAGTGACTACATACGAAGTAGAATATGTCTACTCCTACATACGAAGTAGCCCATTTGAAATGTGTAAAAAGACTTATATCGAGTGCAGTGCTTTGATGTGTCGCGTCAACTCGTACAAGACCAAGAAATTTGATTACTACAATGCCCTCTCCTTCGCGGACTGAGCTCCGGTGCCTTAACTGCACCTGCCTTTGGCTGCATGACAGGAGGGCCAACCACCTGTTGGGCCCACCTGTCATAGACGCAAAGGCAGGAGCAGTAAGTAGAAGCTTTCGCTACACGCTATCCCTCCCGCACGACGTGGACGGACATGCAGCAGTGGATTCGATACTGTAGACGTAGGAGTAACATCATTGTTCGTCTTCTTGAAGAGGCGAAGAGCCAAGCGCAACCCGAACGTGGCAGTTGCAAACGCTC
This sequence comes from Triticum aestivum, assembly GCF_018294505.1. NCBI lineage: Eukaryota > Viridiplantae > Streptophyta > Magnoliopsida > Poales > Poaceae > Triticum > Triticum aestivum. The sequence goes on from NC_057794.1 coordinate 53,747,176, forward strand.
GCGTGATGCGGTTCCTTGGAGTACTAGCCAGGCTCTTGCATGAGACAAAATTGCTATTGTTTAATAATTAAACTCCATTATCCATTGATTGATACTCATTCTGCATAGGACCACGCGCTTAGCACCGTTTCCTCCTGGGGTCACCAATGTTTATTTGCTAATTAATAGCATTGCATGCAATGAACTAGCCATTGCAAGTCATTAAAAGAATGCACACCTCTCATCTCTTATTGGTTGATATGTCAAGAAACAAGAAACAAGGTAGAAGTTAATGCACCGCGCCTAAGTGTTTTGGGACTATTTGGTTTTCGTAAGATGACTTACACACCTAGACGAAGGGAGTAGTATAGCCCTGTAAACCGGAAAGGAGTATTTGCCTTTCTAGATATTTCAACAAGTGACTAGACTACACCGTGTGCAGTACTCCCTCCCTTCCAGTTTATAGGGCTCAAATCTCAAATCTCATGAACCAGGCATTTTGCGATTGGCGGAATGTATCTCGTACTTTACAAAACTACTCTAATTAAACTCATTAGTCATAAACCCGTGCAACTGCACGGGCTAGGTATTACTATTTTAGGTCCTAAATTTCATCATATTTTGGATATGGACATAGCCTTCATCATGCATGCAACTCTAATGTGACACATTATTTATATAATTTCTATTTGACCAATTCCAGTAATAACTCGCAATTTTTTGATGTCAATGTTAGAGAAGCTTTTTACTACACTTATTCGTCCAACTATTTGTATACAAATTTTAATATGACTTCAAAATGTAGATAAAAGAAAATTATAATGCTTCTATTTGTTTCCATTAAGTGAGCTTGAGCTCATTTGATTTTCTGCACTACTTTTTAATTTATGCCGTACTGATAATAAGATGAAAGCGACCCATTGGGGGTCGTCCCTCCTTCCCCATTCTTTTTCTAAAAAGAAGAGGTGTAAGATGTTTCACCCAGATTTTTTTTTATCCTTTTGTATTTGCCTTCATCGGTTTTGAAACATTAGAGTATTAGAAATACATACCTACCCAATACTTCATTCATAATTTGCATTACATTAATTTCTCCATATCCATGAACAAATTTGCTACTTAATCCAAATGATTGATTTGTATTGTTCTCAATTCACAAAAATTCATCCGTGTGTACACATAAAATGTAAATATCACATTACAAACTAAGATAATAGACACCAAACTGAAGAGAACGTGGATATAAGTAATGCTTCAAACTTACTATATTAGCTTCAGTCCATCTACTGTACAATATACTGGAAAATAGTAACTTAAAAAAACTTGTCAGTGCATTTAGGAAGCGACAAAATTAGAATATCAACCTCCGTGTTTATAAAGGTAGCAACATAAGTGGAAAAACTATTGCAGTAACTACAGATATGGCATTCAGGTTTTATTCTTTAGGATAATCCAGACATGTTATTTCTGTCATGCATGAAAATCAATCAATATAATGAGAATTTGCAATGCAAGTGGAAGCATGTAAACTGAACTCATCTACGATTATCACAGAAACCTAGTTTCTTCACCGAATTCTCCAAAAGCAGTGCTGACAACATAAGAAGGCATCTGAGTAAATTTAATTTGTTGTCATTTATGTGTTGTCAAAATGAAACACCAAGTTTTAACATGTAACACAAATTAGCATGTGACATACCAAAAATATTGTATGGTAGGATAGATATACTGGAATCATATGCACAAACAGCTGTATGGTAGGATACATGTTGCCTTGTGCACCCTAGCCTAAAATGGTCCAATTTTGTTCGCTGGATCTTATTGGAGAAGTAGTAGCTTAAAAGAAAACTGTAAGATGAATAAGCATGTCATTAATACTGAGGAACAGTCCTATGAACGATCACCACCCAACGACAACTACAAAATTATCTACTGTTTATATGAACTGGTATATCATATATATATTTAAGTGTCTAGCTAACAATATGGAAAAATGACCTAAAATATAATAGTTCTGACTATTAGCAAGGCAAGCATGGTCTAAAGAGGAACATGCGAAAGAGAGCCTGATTGCGTATTATTGGGAAATGGTGTAGTTTGTAAAGATATAGCTAGTAAAATATATTACCTTGGAAGTAGGATGTTTACTGGCAGAAAATAGTTTAGGGAAGAAGCACAATATACATAAGTAATTTCTCATGTTGCTAAGCGCTATTCTGATGGTAATTAGGCGTTGGGTAAAAGTTCTAAAATCTTCCTTTACCATGGAGAAAAGCTCGAATTAATGGTTTAATGTATGAGATAAGGTAAACTTGATAATATGCTATTTGCCAATGAAAAGTCTATATTATCTGATTTCACGTGCGTACATACTGAGCGTATATAATAGATTTATCATCTAACATATGAATCAATGGATGCAAAATAAGACAGGGATTCACAACAACAAAATAGCATATCATGAAACCATGTGATTATGCAACAATTAATTATGTATATAATTTAGGCACCTGAGGCATTTTTTTTTTGAAAAGGACCTGAGACATTTTCTGTGTAAGTAATAGTAGTATGCAGAAATCTGCTCGTTTTGAACCTAAAGGTTGCACATCTAGTCATCTTGATCCGGACTGATGTGCAGTGGAGAGGGCCGGCAGCTCTACTGTGAAGAGATTTATTATAAGCATGGAAAACTTTTGACAGCTTTCTTTCAAACATCAACACAAATCGTTGTACACTATATTGTTCTTATGTAGCTCATGGCGTGCGATGCAAGAAAAATTAGGCTCATCACTTAAAACCCAAGATGTGAGGATAAAAAAACAATTTACAAACGATCTGTGTGTTGGTCGCTTGTCATAGATATCCCTCTAATTCAGTTACTAATAAATGATTTTTTATAATAGAAATTAATTGTACGTATTTCACGCATATAAAAACAATACTCCGTGACGTTTTGTCGTTAATTAATGGGCACATCAAAAGAAAGCATAGCTGAACTTATATTAAGAATAAAAAATGATTTGTGTACAAGTCATAAACTCATAATATGACTAATCTACATGGACTGGAAACTGAATCACTTCCAATAATAATACAACTGCAGGCAAGATCAGAAGATGTTGTCAAAAGCCAGCTATATCTGCATCAATGACCGCACAAAATGAGAATCAGGTTTATAATTTGTAGAAGTGATAAAACTTATTAGTACAAACAAATATGCAATGACCGGAAAACAAATCTAGGTTGTTGCTGTTGTGCAGGTAAACATCAATATTTGGACAGGGATCAGAGATGAATTATATGAATAAAATTATCGAGTTCCTAACCTATTATTGGGGATATAATTTGGTGTATTCAACATGCTGGAGTTTACATCAAGAAATTTAAGGTTACGGCAGTTTCTACTGAGTGTGCGTTGAGGAGCTAGCGACATGCAGAAACTGAAGGATACTGTACCTTCCATTATTACCTTCAACAGTGTTGAGGTAAATAACCTATCACCACTTCCTAGTTTCTTCGCTCAGCATCTATGGCAGCGTCTGCATCAACCATAATCATGGGACTGGGTACACTCATCAAAGGGGCATAATAGATGCTCGACCTTAGTCACAACATGGAAACTAAAAAAAAATCAAAATCCTTTTCTAAATTGATTTCAAAGGGGCAAATTGAAATTGAGAACCGCAGAAAAGGAGACACGCATCAGCAGTGACGACGCTGTTCAGGAGCTGCGGTGCCTCGACGATCCCATCGTCCGCCTCAGCTCCCATACGGTTGCCTCCACACCATGGGTAGCAACATCCTCAACATGAGCAACTGGGACAACTACTTGACCATCTTGTGCAATATGGAGACGGCGGCGCTGAACATCGGGAGCTTATAGCCAGGGCCATTGGTACTACGTCGTAGGCGCCGGCAAGAATTTGTAGACGTTCGAAGGCGACGGCGGCAAGCAGAGTGCTTGGACGGAGGAGCGTTCCCTACTCAGGCAACGGTCTCACGAAGCCGCCGACGTTCACCCACGAGCTTGTGCAGAGATTTGTTTTCCTTTTTTCTTTTTTGAGAGGTAGCTTGGGAAGACATAATGAGTGAGGGTTCAGGAATACCATCGTAACTTATACATTTGATGGTTAGAGATATCAAATTGGGAGATTATACGGACATTTAGTGTCCATCTCAGGCAAGCCACGTTGAAAGACATGAGTCCATGTCACGCAAGGCACGCGCCACGCGGATGAAAGAAGTGGCGCATACATCATCCGACGGTTGTCTAGAAGTCATTAGTCAATCTAATGGATGTAATTTTCTTACCTCTAGGATTAACATGGAGCCTCGTATGGTGCTTTCGATTAGTAAATACTAGTCGCCGACCCGTGCCCTTGCACGGGCTAGGAATTTGAAAATCACATGATAAGTCATGTGTTGTTTTTTGCATGATTCTTCAAAATTCATGAATTGTATTTTGGTAATATTGGTACTAAAGCATGTTTTACTTTATTGTGGTCCACAAAAAGATAATAAAGAATTAATTGCATTTAATGGATATTGTCATGAGGATATATTCAAGTGGAATTTAGTTCTCTACCAATATTTTGCTCCATCTTTTAGATCAGTATTGACACTGATTTGTGTATTGTTAATGACAACCAATACATTGTAACTCGACATATTCATTTGTAACATATATTCATATATATATTTCTTTTGCGAGGATGTTTGGGTCAGAGATAACATTGATATAGCCAAGTTTAGGCCATGTGTCCCTTTTCAAAAAAAAAAGTGTCTAAGGCTAACAAAAGCAAGGGCATAACCGTTGCAACATTCTGCAGAAGGTTGATTATCAAATATGTCAATTACAATAGGAACTATCAAGTGTACCAAACAAAAACGATATATGGTGAAAATCAAATATATATGTACCCCACAGTTGTTACACATTATTAATTTCAATATATGCATATTATTTTACTTCCACCGTTTATGTGTATATATACGAAATCTAAGACATGTGATTCATCGATTACGTAATATACATATAGGTGACTTGTATATTCTGTCTAATCGACTACTGTCTTTGTGAAACTGGGATTCCTTCTAGCTATTTTTCATAAGAATGTAGAGATCATCAGAACAGGTCCTTTAATTAGATGTAATATATCTTTGCAAGTAGAAGAATATAGTGAAAAGTGCTTTTGGAGGACAGTATCCAGGGAGACCATTAACTTTTATCAAAAATATTTTTTGTATGAATTTTTGTCCTTTTGTGTAGTATATAAGAATTTCATCAACACGTATTATCATACTTACCATAAAAAAATACAAATACAATGCTTACACTATAATGGACTTCTTTTTGTTGTTGCAATTGGGCTAGAATTTTATCCTTTTTGCATAGTGTACGAATGATCGTATTGTTTTATTAAACTTCCCATATATATACATAACATTTGTATGTATTTCTAAAATAATAAAAATTTACAAATTTTAAATTGTGTTTCTGATTTTTTTTGTTTTCAAAACGCTGCTCTCATCGTAGACCATATATAAGAGCAACAACTGTTACATGCATATATATGATGGATATATAAGTATATGCATGCATACAAATACGTGATTAAGAAGACGACGGATATTGATAACCACATAAAGCACGAGCGAACCATGTACATGGTCATGAGTCTGTCACCATCTTGTGTCATGTCTCTTCCCGCTTCCTCTCATCTTCCAGAAGAAAGCCTAGTGCTGAAATTGGTGCCATAAAACTCCATGCCCGGCCCAACGCCGCCAACAACAAATGATGTATATATCTTGATCGCAGGCGTCACACAGTGCGTAATTTTCAGATTATCCATACTCAGCACTGAGAATGAACGAATCATTTCTAAAGTTGCCACATCACCCCGGCTGCTGCCACCATGAGACGTCATCGGCCGTGGGCCCTGATAAGCCTCACGCAGATATCTTAGTGGTTGATTTTTTATCATAACATGTCCTTCATATTATTAGATGATTCTTGGGCCTAAGCCAATAATGCTAAAGCCAAGACATGAACAATGGAATACATAATCACTGGTACGACTCTAAACAGACACGAACAAAAATCTACAGTGCTTTATTTGATCCTAACTTAAAATTTAGATCATAAGGTTATGTTTATGTGTTTTCACAGAATTAATGTGGGGTTTGTATGGTGCCACCTGGCTTCAGTTACAAAATATAAGATATGTGCAAATGAAAATTGGTATGATGCTTCAATGAACATATGCAATGACCTGCATAATATTGCAGCAGAATTGAATGGTGTAAATTCCGATGATTAGAAATATCTGAATCACACAATTAAACAATGAGAAAGTAACACTTGTGTGTGCATGTTCCGTATCAAGTGAAGAACCTAACTACCATAATCAGATACTTCAGAACCTAACCCCCTATAGAACTGAAAAAATTCTCCATGTTGTCTTTGTAAGACATTGTTAACTGAGTGCCCTTCTTAATTCAGGGGAGAAATAACCAACTCTAGACATACAACGAAGCCAACTCATATATGGTTGTTCTTGCAGGAAGCATCAGACCACGCAGCCATGCAAATTACAGGAAGAACGAAGTAGATAGAAGGGAGAAGAGTAGAACCGGAGGACTTACTACAGCTTGTCTCAAAAATTCCTCCGCTATACTTTGATCCAATTTGTTCCTTTCATTACGTAGATGCTGCTCGAGAAGTCTAATTATTTTCTCATCTACATGGAGGAGGCAGCCAGTCAGCAGCCAATTGCTTGATTGAAATTCGTTGCACAGGTACATGGTGTCCGCGGAGTGATGCAGTGAATATGCCTGTGTTCATAAGTTCCCCGTTGGAGATGAAGAATAACTGGGTGGCCGCTGCCGCCATTGTGGGGAGTTCATGGGGAGGAACAGACGTCACCTCGTAGCAGTTTAGAATTAACATGGATGCTCTTCCGCAGGCACCCTAGCTATGGAATTTGTCATGGACACGTTGGTTAGCATACTGACATGATTAGCGTATGTTCCTGATCAGTTCAGCTTGTGAGGCAACGACTTGGTTGCTTGTCAAACATGTCAGCTCAAGGAGCGTCATGTGACAACAATATATAGGTTCCCATGTTAAAGCAGTACGTATGCCTGTTGTTTGTGAGCAGGCCCTGAAAATCAAAAGCATCATCATCAATCTGTGCGACAACCATCCACACATGTTCTCTTGTAAATATTGACGAAGACCCTGATAATCAACACCAGCATCATCGAGAAACAAATGCAAATCCGTGTTAATGCAATGGGCAAATTTTCCTTTACCAGCGTCATTGCACAGCACATACGAATCATGTACATATTGAATTGCGCAAGATTAACTGTGAGGAGTAATCGGAAGGGATGAAGGGATTAGTACTTGCCGTTGGTCAATATCCTGAGAATGACTCATCTATCTCTTCCTTCCCCTATGCTCATCTCCCGTATCCACCACTCCAACTGCCACATATATAGATGTAGGTCTTCAGTGAGAAGAGCAAGGAGGCAGGGGGTGAAGAGCTCACATAGGGCGGATGGTGGCTCCAGGGAGGGCTCGAAGTGAGATCATGGTGGGCGCCTGGAAGGGATTGACTTGTGAGATCAGGGTCCGCCGCCAAGAGAGGGCTCAGCTTGTTAGATCGGGAGTTTTTCTTTTCTGTTTTGCTCACGTAGAGGAAGGAGAGTCCTTTTTTTTAGGAAGGAGAGTCTTGAGATATTGGGACCTATTGAGAAGAAGGGAGTCGTGAGAGATTTGTTTTTATAAAAAAAATAAAGTCGTGATTCGTGAGTGATTTTAGGAGAGGAGAGCGCATGTTTTGATCTTCAGATCTCCTACTTCATCTCACGGCTCTCATAATTTCTAGGAAATTCGTAATTAACGTGTTAAATTATTTTAGGGAGTTAACGAAAGATCTACACTGTTATAACTTGGTCCCATCAGATTAACGGTTCCTAATGTCTAATTAATGTGGGAATTTGTAGGAAGTGCAAAATTAGTAGAGGTATAGAGGTATAGATAGATAGATAGATAGATAGATAGATAGATATAAGATATAAGATGCATTAATTACGTAGTTCTCTCGTTTTTCTCTTCGCCTTGATGGTGGTGCACAATATTGAGCACTCCTATATGACTAGCCGCTCTATCAACATGTGGGACATTTCAAAGCATCCGGGCCCGCGTGCCATCCACCAAATCACAGCGAGGTGCTACAGTCGAGACTCACCTGTCACCCCGGTGTGGCCGTCATGACCCGTCATATCACAAAACTCACACCTTTACCAGCAGTGGTAAGGTGGCCTCCAAGTTGGACTGGACGAAGCAACCATCATTTCACTGGAACGCTTGTTCAAGCCCTTTCTTCCCTTTCTTGAAGAAAACCTCACTCCAGGCTACTCACTTCTGCCATTTTTATTCTGTACCGACGAAGGAAAGGTGGGCGAATTAGTTATGCTGCTATATTTTCATTCCAAGAATCTTCTTTTTGCGAAGCACCGACCGATTCTCACATCCTATTCTTTTCCTGTTTTCATTGTGATTGTGGTTTCCTTTCGATTGCTTTTTGTTTGTTAGTTCATTGATGGATCCTGGAGCACTAGGCAAAGAGTTGCCAGCGTATAACCCACTGGAGACAGCGATCTCTAGGAAGCAAGCACCGACCAACGAGTTGACCATGTTGGCGGGCCAACCCATGGAGACGAAGAACTCCAAGAAACAAGCACTGGCCCAAGAGTTGAGGACGTTGGCGGACGAACTCCTCAAAGAAAGTTGGAAGAACAGCAAGGGCCCCAACGTGCCTACCCCAGGAACTCTGATTGCCATCTATGTGAGGCTCAAGACCGAGTTTGAGGAGATAGTCGCCGTTGAGAAGCAGTATTCTCCTGGCAAGGTGATGGCCCCCATCGAGGACGACGAGATGGCCCCCGGAGGGATGAGATCCCCGGGTGAGCTGCACAAGGTAAAAAATAATGGCTTATTACCATAGTTGTGGTTTTTGATTATTTGCAATGTGCTTGCTAATATGTTAGGGTTGTGCAGGTGCCGGTGGACGTCCTTGATGATTCCGATGTCGTGGCCCGTCCTGTTGGCATCGCCCCGGAGATAGATTCCGATGTCGCTGTCCATCCTGTGGACATCGCCCCAGAGATCGATTCCGATGTCGCGGTCAGTCCTGCGGACATCGCCCCAGAAATCGATTCCCATGCCGCCGTCCGTGCTGTGGTCATTGCCCGAGAGATCGATGATAAGAAATAGTTGCTCGCGCTAATCCTTCAGGGTAGTTTGCATTGCCCTGTGTTTAATTACCAAAACGATGCGTGTTATCAAACCATCTTAGGGCTAGTGCACTGTCTTGTGTGGGCGGATCTTGCTACTTTTGTTTGATAGTGAATCATGCGATGAATCATACGAACCCTCTCCGAGTTATGGAAACAGATGTATCCTCACCAGCTTTTGATGTAATATATGGCATGCTTAGATGTAAGTTTGAACTGTTTATCATATCAGCAGGGCTTGTTTGATGATTCTTGGTGTTAGTAGGCTAGCTACTGTGCAAGCTATAGTACTTGCAAAACACTCACTGAAGAGAAACGTTGGGGCTGATGAGCTCGTGGTATGCTTATACTTATCCCTCGTCGATCGACCAATAGCCCTAGCTCCTAAAATGGTAGGCTTAGCGATCGATCAGACAATAGTCGACATACATTCAGGCCTCATTTGGTTCATAGGGTAGGAAAATCATAGCAAAAGTACAGAGAACGTGCAACACAAAATCATAGGAGTGCAGAGACGTACTCCCTCTGTTCCAAAATAGATGACCTAGGCAGGCTAGTTCGGCCTAGTGGGTTTCAGTGATATGACGTGGTACAGTGCCGTCCAGCCTTCGCGTGTGGTAGCAGTATTGCGGGTACAGTAAGTTTTCTTGAAGAAGCGGAATTCAACGAAGTCATGATGGTTCCTTCGTCCGAACAACTTAAAGTGGGAAACGTTGGGCCTGCGATACAACCGGGGTAGACCAGGATAATTTTGTGCATGGCAGGTGGACCAGGATGGTCGACGTCCCACATGTCGGCGAATGAAAGTATTCTTTCCGATATAGAGGACGAGCAACGAGTATTCATTGTTTATTTTTGATGAAAGCTATTGTCTCCACTGTTACGACGAAGGAGTGTGAAACACGGCAACCCAGTGAACTTGGCATGTGCACCACTCCGTCCTTCCTCACGTAATGCCCAGGTTAGAGCTTTTTCTCACTTTCTCTCTATCTATTTCCTCTCAAATGTTTTTACCTTTCTTTTTCTAAGACACAATTCTTTTTATGCCTTTTTTAGAATTATTTTTTATACCTAGGAGCACGTGTAGAGACGGGCTCTTGCAGAGCCCACTCCTTGACTTTGTCAATGCCTCTCTCTCCTCCACATAAGGAGTACTACTTGCTATGCATGCATGCGGCGGGCAGCTGGCGTCTTGAGGGTCCAGGGCGGTGAGAGCGGGCTCCGGAAGCGGTCCAGACTCCAGCATGGCCCACCTCACATTATCACCATATATTTCTTGGAGTCCGTGAGCGGCGGGCGGGTGATCTCTTCTCCCTCCCCCGATTCTCTCTTCTCAGCCGACGCCCTCCGAGCGATTAGATTTCGGCTATCGACGGTTTATTCAATTACGGTCCCACATGTCAGTGAAATTGCAAGACAACGCGTGTCCCCTCTGGTGAGCGGCGTGCGAGCCGGACTGTCGGGGTTGCGACGCGTACGAGTCGTAAGTGTGCCGCCTTTTCCTTTAGAACTTGCGAAGCGTAACATTTTCGCGCGATCGATTGATAGAAATCCAGAACAAAATGACGAGGGCGGTGCTTTCCCGCTCGATAGGCAGGCTAGTTCGAGTGATATGACATGCTACAATGCCGTCCACTTGCTCCATTTTTATGTAAGCAAGAGTTTACACTCTTACGCGGGAGGAGTGCGAAACACCGCGGATCTGATTGTGATTGAGGGATAACTGTTCCCTGCCAAATAATGGAGGATTTTTAGCAATTATAGCATGATAGTTAGGGCATCTCCAGCGCTCGCCCACAAATTTACACCGGCATCTGTCCGAGGACACTGATGGATGCCATCCGATGCTGCCTGCATACCTTTCGACAACTATATGAACTAACTAAATGAAATTCGTGCAAACAAAGCAAATTTCAAATTGACCGGATGAAATTCATTACATTTCGAGAACTTTTCCTATAAACTGGATGAAATAAATTACATATTTCGCACAAACCGTAATAAAACCTACTGTAAACCTAATCTAAATGATTGCCGGGCCCCGACCACCATGTCCGTCCATGAACCCGCGAAAGCCGGCCATTGCCTTTGCCTCCTCCTTATCCGCCTCGATAACCTCCTCCTCCGAAGCACAAGGTTATGAAGATTTCCGCCTCCACGTCGCAATCAAGCGGCTAATCGGCCGCCGATTTTTATCCCACCAAGCTTGGCGTCGACTGAGTGAAGGAGCGGTGGCCTTCCTAGGACCAGAGCGGTGGTGACCTACTATGTACTACTCTTCCTCGCTGCCGGTTGCGCCCGCGCACGCGTGCCGGCTTCGTGGTCGTGGCGGCGGAGGGCGGCTGGGGGGGAGCCGGCGATCTCCTTCGTCTGCTCCTGCGAGAGTACGTCCAAGAGAGCTTTGGAGCGCGCCCGGAGCGGAGCCACCGATGTCCTTCGTCTGCTCCTGCGATAGTATGTCCAAGAGATCTTTGGAGTTCCCGGAGGCCATGGTTGGAGTGGTGCCAACAAAAGGAAGGGACCGGAGGAGAATGACTGTGGGTCTTTGGTTATGGCTGGGAGCTGGGGCTCAAGTTAATATAGCGGGCGAATGGAAATGAGCCACGGCAGACGGATGGACGGCTGGCAGCGGAGTAGGTTCGTCGGCAGCCGTGGTGTCATTAATGCGGAGCAGTCGCTTGCACTAGGATGCCGCGCGGGTGGCGCTCTCTCGGCCGTCGCGCTGCTGCAATGCCGACGCCAGTGAGAGGTCGCGTCGGGCATGAATGCGGACGCTGCTTCAGTGACTTAACCACAGGTGCGTTGTCTCACTAACATGTGGGCCAAATGGGCATCAGGCCCGCATGTCAGTGACACACCAACTGCACCTGCAGTTAAGGATGGTGAATGCGGCATTGACGTTCTGGAGAGACGGTGATCGTTTCAGGTGGGAAGTGCTCGCGAGCGATGGAAGGGGTTTCGGTAGGCCAGGGCGGTCAGACGCTGGTGTGGTGGTAAAATGTGAACTCATGGATGACGAGCCTTTGAAGCGTATGCGGCACGTATTGACAACCAGGCATCCATGCAACCGCTCTTGTCGCCAGCTAGCATTCGATGACCACCATTGGACACCACACAACCATACATAACTTATGAATAATGGACAAATCGATCAGACACACACTCGTGTGCAGTGGCACTATGATCGGTTGCTCACGATAGTACATACTCCGCAACATAGTACCCTCTCTAGCTAGGCTGTTTTATAGATTGTCGTTATGATGGACGATATACATGAGCAAGGCAACGAGTCACGAGTGTCACCGTTGGTGCTGAGCCAGGTGAATACATGCTCGGTGTTCGCAGAGGCCTCCAGCAAACGTCTAAACAGTAATGTCACATACGCATAATTTTGGTTTTTATTTTTTTCTTCACTAACAGGTAGGCCCGCATAGATAGATAGATAAAGAACACGAGTTGATGAGGCGCATGCGGACTGTTTGACTGGTCAACCAGACAGATACGGAGCTATACGCTGAGCCAGTGACCGAATAATCACCATATCTTGTATACAATGTTCAAAGTGAGCTATCAAGACAAGTTCGATGACCGCCAATGCATTTTACTTGGCAATAAATGACTAGGACTGAAGGGGAATCCAAATTTGCTTCGTCATCTTTCCTTGAGCTCTTGACAAACCAATGCACTATACGGTTGTCCGGCCACTCCACCCCAGAGCTCTCACCAAGCGTCGTTCATGCCATCGTGCCGCACACTAAACGGTAAGGCAGCGATGGCATCCCGCCGCGCCGAGTTCCTCGCCGCCCATGACCGCACACAAAATGGTAGGGAAGCGATGGCATCTCGCCATGCCGAGTTCATCGCCACTCGCGACCTCACAACTATGTGGGAGGAATTTGAAGATGCCAAGGCCGAATGGAATTTGAAGATGCTATAGCGGAATAAATTGCAATAAATTGCAATATTATGTATTCTTGCAATATTTGCGCATTATTGGAAAGGAATTTGCCGAAGCGGAGCAGTGGGGATGTACTGTCAGTGATCAAAGGCTGAAAGAACGACGAGCTGGGAAACAAATTGCCCAGCTTGGCGAACAAGCGAAGCAATCGTGCCCCCCGCTCAAGGTGCCTAGCCACAACGTCGCTAATGATCCGAGGATGGTGCCCGGTTATAGCAATCTTGCAGATTACCTGCCCGATGATGTACATTATGAACCCATGGACGTGCAGATACAAAGATACGAGTACGGGAAGCCTCTCGTCAAAGATGAAAGATCTCTATCAACGATGATGCGAAGATTGCATGATTGGTACTTGAAAATCTGTAGGGACTCTGGGGGAGGAGTACTTTGTATGTGAAAGTTAAAAAGGAGCATGACCTCGTTGGAATTGAACTGTTGCCTGTTCCATTTGAGGAGTTCTATCAGTTTTTCAATCAATTGGCCCTCGATAAAACAACGGTCGCCTGCTACTGTCTGTAAGTAGTACTACTTCTGTCATTAAGTTTCTCTATATAGCTCAGCTCTTTCATTGCATGTATTTATAATCATCCTCACTATATTATGCAGATTGAAGATCACCGAATTGAAGAAAAGACAAGTCGGTGATATTGGGTTCATTAACACATATCTCATAGATGCAACTCAGGTTAAATTTCATGCCGCAGCTACCGAGGCCAACTTGCTACGATCATTCATAATAAATTAAAACAAAGATATAATACTCTTTCATTACAACTTCAAGTGAGTGTTACTGTCTTGTGCGTATTCGGTTTCCCTTATATATTAGTCAAGGTTATAGTAATGTAATTGATGAGATATGCATGCGTGTGCAGTTTCCATTATATCCTCCTAGAGATTAAGCTTGAGCAGGGACTAGTAACCGTCTTAGACTCAAGACGAAAAGATCCCCAGGACTATGCAGACATGACTCAAATACTCGAGAAGTAAGTTAAATCGATCATTATCCACCATATCAGCAACTTTGTTCATTTCCTGATATATCAAGTAATTGTTTTCTTTGTCTGGCAGGGTTTGGAGAAAATTCACCAGAAAAGCTTCGGGACTGCCGAAGGAGCTGCAATTTAGACACCCAAAAGTAAGTACTATAGTAGCATATTCCGCGCATCTACTAGTCATTCAAGCGCTAGTTTCATCAATACCATTTGGCATTCTTGCTTATCAGTTTGATTGACCTCTATTTCTTGTAAAGTGGTTGTGGCAGGAACAAGGGAATGATTTCTGTGGATACTATGTTTGCGAGTCCATCCGCCACATGACCTGTGAGCGAGGCTACACTGATGAATAATATGAAGTACGTAAATAACAACATTCACAATTTTATTTTATTACCATCATTTGTGTTGAGTTTCATTCATTCATATATATATGTATTGACCCCCTTCTTTAAATTAGATGTTTCGGAAGCGGGATGAACTCCTAGCACCAGCTCGCATGCGAGCAATTCAAGAGGAATTGGCGGCATTCTTTCTTGACCACGTGATCCCTGAAGACGGAGAATTCTATGTGGACCCTGAGTCCGTATGATTATATTTATAAGAGATAATTATTGTATATATGTAGCCTGTAGTGTCGGATAGATATACGAGAACTTGTTGTTCGACCAATCTCTCGGAGAAGGAGAGGTGGTCGATATCACTTCTCTCTGTATGCATATATGTTCATGACGATCTTCTGTTTCCTTCGTTTGCTTACTAGCTAGCTAGCGTGTCTAGTCCTCTCTATACGTATGTGTAGTACGTAGCGTCGACCAAGCACGGACATAAGAGAGGACACTTCTCTCTATATTAATTATAGCTAGCTAACACAATATATGAAACACCTAAATTAACCCCCCAAAACCCCCAACCCCCCCCCTTTCAAAAAAAACAAAAACCCCAGCCACAGAAATGCTGACGCGTGGATGCCTATTGGTCCCTGTTGGTGCCACCAACCGGGACCAAAGGGTCTCCTGCCTGGGCTCTGCGCACAGGCCACGTGGAGGCCCATCTGTCCCGGTTCTGGATTGAACCGGGACTAAAGGGACAGGGCATTAGTATCGACCCTTTAGTCCCGGTTCCAGAACCGGGACAAAAGGCCCTTACGAACCGGGACAATAGGCCCTTTTTCTACCAGTGGCCGGCTTGCTCCACTGCCGTAGCTCCATCTCCATGTCGATCTTTCTCTACTTCTACCGGCTTCTACTTGTGATGAGTTTATGTCTCATGAACTAGTGCCAGTACTATTATTCTAATCACACTTCTTCAATATCTTTGCCATCAGGGATGCTCAGGTCAATTTTAGTGGAACTGCACAAAAGCATTGTATGATCCGAGGGTGTCAGTCGTCTTTCCTTCGACAGGTTCTACCTGGCCAGGAAATTAAATCATGTTTAGGGTTTAGGGTTTAAGTCGTAGTGACCCCATCAGTAGTTTTTCTATCATACACGCTCTCACAACTATTTTCTTTAGTTGTGAAGTAAATATTGGCTATGATCTGTGAATCTTTGAGATGCATCAGCATGCGTGTTAGTTTTCCTTTGTATTTGATGGAATGTTGTAACGGGGCAACCTTGGAATAGGAATGAAAATGGAGTGGAAAAGTTTCTGTTTTTTCGGAGAAAAAATGGAAATGGAGAGAAACCAACGTTTTGTTTCGTTGGATCGCGCCATCAAGCAAAACCAACATTTAAATCACGTCTGTCGTGTTCGTGTCTCCCCCTCCTCCACGGCCCGACTCCACACGGTCGCTCGGCATGCCACTCATCGCAAACCGAGTAGTATACCATAACTTTCCCGCCTGCTTGTTGATGGATCGTGCCATGGAGTACTAGCACTACTGGAAGAGATTGATGAATTGGGGGAGGACAGCTAGCTGTAGCACGGACTCCCAAGAACTTACTACTGGAAGAGATCGCGCATGTTGTAGCCGGCTATTGCGACCTTTGAATGCGGAGCAGCTGCGTGCACCCGGAAGCGGCGCGGGCGACACTCTCTCGGCCAGCACGCCGCTTCAATGCCGGTGCTAGTGAGAGGTCGTGTCCGCTCTGGCCGGGCATGAATGCGGCACTGACCGTTTTGGGCGGGAAGCACGCGCCGGTGATGAAGAGGGTTCTGGTTGGTCAGGACCGGCCGTGGCAGCGGTCCGGACGTGCGCAAATAAGAGATGTTGTACGTTAATATTGCTGCGTATATAATTAACAACATAAATAATGTGCCAGTTGGACAAATATGATTGGAGATGGAGATGGAAATGGAATTTTACGTAAACACGGATATGCATGTCTATGTCTATGTGTGTGTGCGCGACGACTCCCGCGACCTGGAAGCGGGGCCATGTTTTTGATCGAGTTTTCTTAAGGGAGGGTAGTGTACCACACGTGAAGGACAGGAAGTGCGACCAGGACGCGTGGGTGTGGATCGTTAGTTAATCGGAAGTAGTACTAGGTTTCTTCATCGTACATTAAATAAAGAGTTTTGTTTCGTACTTACACAATTTAAAATGATTGTTCTGGAGAGAATAAGAAAACCACTCCACTATATTTTAGTCGTATACACGAGAGAACTATATGGACGTGGCTTCATTGACTTAGTGCACCTGCCTTTAGATTTACAACAGGTGGGCCCAAAATGTGGCTGGCTCACCTGTCATACAGCCAAAAGCAGGTGCACTGAAGGCACCAGAGCTCTGTCCGTACTACAGTAGTATATATATAAGCGGGAGCCTCAGCGCTTGTTCGCTAGGGTTTGCACTCTCCACACGCTCGCCGCACTACATATATGTTACACGCTGGAGGCTCAGCGTTCATTTGCTAGGGTTTGCTATATTCACAGTCTCTCACCCTCTCTTCACCAGATCTAAACAAGAATGCGTTGGCCTCTTGTCTCTCTCTCCCCCCTCACAGCTGGTGAAGGAGCGTCCGTATCCCGTCGCACCGGGAAGGAGAGGAGGTCCAACATTCACTCTATCGCCTTCGGCGAGGGAGGCAATCCACTGCCGGCTGCGCTGTTCTCTTTCACCCAATGCCTGTGTTGGAGGGCCACCGACCCCTTCTTCCTTGCTGTCGTACGTAGTGTGGGCAGATCCGGCCTCCCGCCGCATGCCTTGCCACATCCCGACGACCCTAAGGTATAAGTTTCTTTGAAACCGTCGTTGCTCTAGCTGCATGTGGATCTTTTTCGATCTGTAGTCGAATCTAGGTCTTGGTTCAAAGAGGAAAGAAGGGTGCGGTGGGCTGGAGCAAGAATCTAGGACGTGGTTCAATGAGGAAAGGAGGGGCGGAAAGTAGTATAGACTGTCTATCCAGCCGCTTTGTAGGCCGAAAAGGGAAAAGGGGGTATCCCAGTACACACATCTGTAAGGAACCGATCTCTTTGTTGAAAAGGGAAAGAAACTGGGGGGTCGGGTAGTTTGTGCACGACTAGATTTGCTGCCCTCACATAGGAAGAAGGTTCAAAGAGAACAAATATGGGACCAGCGCATATATGCTGCTTGGCTACATACTCTGCATCACCCATTTATACGTGTGGACACACATGGTGCTGGCATGTCCCATGCAGCTATTTTGCTGTTGTTAATCTCAGAATTAACTACTGATCTTTTTTAAAAGAATTTCTCTGTTAATATGAATCAATGCAACCGTTTTAGGAATGCTACTGTCCTATACTTTGTTTTCCATCAAGATAAGGTAGATGCTTCTTTTTGTGGCCGCATGTTTCATCCTTCTTTATTGGCCAGTAATTGTTTTCTTTTTTGCCTCTTAAAACAAGGATATCTATTCAACTTGTTGCTATATAAAACTTAAATGTCACACCAACAACTTTGCTTGATTTCAGTGCAACTGCATAAAACTTGATTGGATTTCCTATTCGTGTTGGTAGATTCATATTTTATGTTGGTCGTCCCATGAAAGGTCAATATAGGCCTTCATCCACATGATTGTGCAATGTGCTTTGAGATGTTGTGCTACTTGTATTGGTACTGTTTTAAATAAATGATGAATTGAAGCTATTGTATTGCTGTCTTTTCCCATTAAGTAGTGAACAAAAATGGGACCAACCCAGACATGATGCTTGTTGCTTTGTTACAACAAATTCAGCATCACCCCCTTTATAAGCCAGTAATTGATGCCACTCTCAGAATTAACTACTGAATCTTATTTCAAAACTGCAACACTTGTTAGGGATTGGCGGGATTACCATTTTTGTGGCCGCATGTTTCATCCTCCTTTATTAGCCAATAATTGATTCCTTTTTTGCCTCTGTTTATACAGGGATATCTATTCAACTTGTTGCTATTGTGACATTTTGCTTCGCTATGCAAAACACTTTGCTTGATTTCAGTGCAACTGCACAAAATGAGAATGGATTTCCTATTCGTGTTGGCAGATTCATACGTGATCTTGTGTGCGTCATGACAGGTTGGTACTTGCCTTCATCCATGTGATCGTGTAGTGTGTTTTGAGATGTTGTGCTACTTGTATTGGTACTGTTTTAAATAAATGATGAATTGAAGCTATTGTATTGCTGTCTTTTCCCATTTAGTAGTGAACAAAAATGGGACCAACCCAGACATGATGCTTGTTGCTTTGTTACAACAAATTCAGCATCACCCCCTTTATAAGCCAGTAATTGATGCCACTCTCAGAATTAACTACTGAATCTTATTTCAAAACTGCAACACTTGTTAGGGATTAGCGGGATTACCATTTTTGTGGCCGCATGTTTCATCCTTCTTTATTGGCCAGTAATTGATTCCTTTTTGCCTCTGTTTATACAGGGATATCTATTCAACTTGTTGCTATTGCGACATTTTGCTTCGCTACGCGAAACACTTTGCTTGATTTCAGTGCAACTGCACAAAACGAGATTGGGTTTTCTATTCGTGTTGGAAGATTCGTATTTTATCGTTATCGGTCTCATGAAAGGTCAGTACAGGCCTTCATCCACATGATTATGCAGTGTGCTTTGAGATGTTGTGCTACTTGTATTGGTATTGTTTTAAATAAATGTTGAATTGAAGCTATTGTATTGCTGTCTTTTCCCATTAAGTAGTGAACAAAAATGGAACCAACCCAGGCATGATGCTTGTTGCTTTGTTACAACAAACTCTGCATCACCCCCTTTATAAGTAGATGGAAGCACATACTGTTGTTGCGCCCACTCTACCCTGGAACTGAATCTTAGTTCAAAACTGCAAACACTTGTTAGGGATCGGCAGGAGTACCATTTCTGTTAGGGATCGGCGGGAGTACATGCTTAAGAAATGTGTTGTTCAGATAATGTCTCTGTTATTATATATCAGTTACAGACTTACAGTGTTTTACAAATGGTACTATCCTGCTTTGTAGTTATTTCTACATGTTTAACCAAGGTATTGCTAAGATAATGTCTCTGTTAAAATGAATCAGTCGCATTGTTTTAGGAATGATACTTTTCTGCTTTTTTGTTCTTTATACATCTTGAAACAAGGCATTGTTAAGATAATGTATCAGTTAATATGAATGAATCACACTGATTGAGAATTGCTACTCTCCTGCTTTGTTTCCCATTAAGATAAGGTAGATCAGTAGATGTTTTTCTTCTGGGAGTACAAGTCATCAACCGTTATTTCTCAGTAATTGTTTCCCTTATACCTTTTGTTGCTTACAGGGATATCAAAATTAAAGCTCGGTTTTATTCCGACTTCGATTTTAGTTCAACTGCACAAAAGGAGCCAATGTGTCCAAGGCAAACTGCTGCATTACTGGGTCCAGTTGGTCGTTCCACTTTGCAGAAAGAAGCAGTCATTGTTTGCACTACATTACAGAAGGAATGACCGAGAAGCTTTACAGAGTATTAGGCCTTCCACTATGTAGGCCAAAAGAGGTGCCAATTTCACCTTTTCTTAGTTTGGCACCGAATCCCTCCATTGCTACAGCCGGTGCCATAAATATTAGACACTGGTGACATGACTAGTCTGCAGAGACCATTGGCAATTTAACAACACGTGGAGTGCCCTGGGCAAGAAGTGCCCAAACAAGTACAAGAAGCGACAGGACTCCACGATCATAGGCATTACATATTTTGAATGGGAAAAGCTTGTTAAAGTTTAATCATTGATGTTAGCAAGAAGCGACAGGACTCCACGATCATAGGCATTACATATTTTGAATGGGAAAAGCTTTTCAAAGTTTAATCATTGATGTTAGCAAGAAGATGTTAGTTTAATATATTGGAATTGGAAAACTTTGTCAAAATTTGCTCATTGATGTTAGCCAGAAGACATGCATTTGATATTTTTGAGTGGGACGCCCTTGCTGTGAGCAGCGTCAAGTGTTTTTTCCTATTCCTGTGTTTAGTTTAGAAGTAAATAGTTACTCTACTGAGATATTCCTGTGTTAAGAGTTTGTTCTGAATATTGTCTATGTAATGCCAGGCCTTGTGTTTTATTGCAAAGTTGATCTTGGAATGTTGTGGCATGCGGCATCATGAGCTGTTCACCGTGCCTCCTAAGAATAATGCTTCGTATTGTTTTGCATGTCGATCTAATGCTAGTGATTTGCTTGTTAAGAAGATTATCCTCTTCTGTTGTTTCAGTGCTTAAGAAGTTCATCGTCTGATGTTTCATTCATAGCCTATACGACAAGTCGGGTAGGTTAGACGTGAAACCATATGATCTTCCAACCAACTCATGATATTAGGCCGTGATTGGATCGTCGTTTTCCAACCAAAACCGCTTGTAAATTAAAGCAGATGGTCTCGGGCGAAGGCGCTTGGTTGGTCGATTTCGACTAGTAAAATATCAGAAGGACTTGACACACGATAAAACGCTGAACGACACTCGGACGATTGCTAATCCAGCCATTAGCTACTGTTTCAGCCTTGCCCATGGATGGCATGATACGCACGTCGTGCATGTATCGTCTAGTAATGTCGTCCATATAGCAATGCTCGTAAAATATACACTGGTCTCTCAAATTACACGCGTAACCCGCCAGTTTTACTTACAGACCACGGGCCCTCGTTTCATTACGCCTGTATTTTACACATTGTTTTCGATGACGAGTAAATTACACTTGTATGTTAATACAGGTTTGAAATAAACCAGAGCTCCCAAGAGCGGCCTTACCGTTTCATGCCGTCTCAGTTTCTCGAAGGTGCTCATAGGTGTCCGATGATCCTAGCTTCCTGAATGAGTAGCGGGCGCTGTATCAGACCATCCGTAGGGCCTGTGAGGCCCTCTCCGTTGTCCTTCGAGTTGTTGCGCTCGCCGTGGCGCCGAGCATTGTTAACATCGTCAACGAACATGAGGATTTAGGAGATGACTTTATTTTGACTGGATGACACTAAGGACCCACTAGGGCCATAGCCGTACGTACGCAAGTGCCTCCTTATTATGTACAACTATTTTTTTTTGCTTTCTCCTGGTTTCCTGACATCACGGTCCCACACCATTGTCAACCTATGTAGTCAATATAAACGAGAGAATTGCACAAGGTGCGGCCGACAGCTGGGACCAAGCAGCTCGAGCAGTATTTGTGTTTTTGAGGCGTGAGCACTACAGAGTTTTTCTTGGCGATAATTTCGTTGTTGTTCAGAGGAGAGCAGGGTATTAACTGGGTGGGCTGTGGCCCATCTAGCCTAGGCCAGATATCCAGCCCAGATACTAATTTTTTCAAGATGAAAATGGCTAGCCCAGCTATACGTCTTTTTGAGGAATACCCAGGCAAGGTCAACTTGTTATTCTCCGCCCCGCTGGGCTGCAAATCTTTCCTAGGAGGGATGCATTAGGCTTAACAGGAAAATGGGCTTTAAAAAATAATAGATGGGAAGTAAATATAAAAACTGGGCAGTAACTATAAAAAATGCACCAAACACGGAATTAGTTTAGAAAATATTATTTATGGATTTTGAAAATCTTAAATTTTCATTGTTGCGCATGCAATGTTTCATTGGATTTTTACGTAATATAAATTTATATTTAATCTAACTAGAAATTTCGGTATAAAAATATTTCGGACCCATCAAAATGTGGGAAATTTTATTGAATTCTGTCTTCAACAGTTGGTTGAAATTATTAATCATTGTTCTAGCTAGAAAATGGGTTGTACATTTAACTAACTGTAAATGGGCTGTTGTAAATTTCATTAGAATTCCAAAATGGACTGTATTCTTACAAAACGCAAATGGGCTATAAGTTCTCTGCCACACACTTGTGGGCCTACTAAGTGATGCGTCTCCTAAAAAAATAAGTTGACACGTATGCAAGGCTTTGCCAACTTATTATAGTCAACACACGGTTCTAGCAGCAGTGGCCATTGGATGTCTATCCAATGTATGTCGTGCTTCTTCTTCAATCTCGGATATTCTTAGCTTCGGCCGCCCAAAAAATGATTCCTCCCCCTGACATCTGGGCGCACCGTTTCGGAGGTTGACCTGTGGGCCTACTAAGTTGGAGCATACCAAGGGCTTTATCAACTTAGTCAATAATAAATGTTTCTAGCTTCAGTGACCGTACGATGTCCATCCAACGGCTGTAGTGCTTCTTCAACCTCTGGTCTTCTTGGTCCAGCCGTCCAAAGCAGCGCCGGTCGTGCCGCCTGCTCCTGCCTCCCATGGCCGGATGTGCTGTCGCGGAGGCCTCACCGCCCCCATACTACTCCCACCGCTGGCCAGGCTATCCCTCCACTCACCCACACCCCCTGTTATTCTGCGGCGACGGCAGCCTCACACCGCAGCCGAACCAGGGAACCCTCGTACTCCTCTCTGCACGGGCTTCCACTACTGCATCTTCCCCGTCTCCGCGTCATCCCCTTCCTAGGCCTCGCCGTCGTCCAGACCACCGCCCTGGTGCTCTCGGCGCGGCGTGGTCAACGTGGTCAACGACCGAATTCCATCGGAAGTACTGTACATGGAGAGGCTGACAGCTGGGTCCAGGTGGCCGCAAGGAAGTGCCTCCTTATTATGCGCAAAATAATTATTCCTCCACCTTACAGCAGGGACCCACCGGACGGGCCACCTTATTTCTCGAAAAAACGTTTCCCCCTGACTGCCGGACCCACCGGACGGGCCAGGGTATTTCGCGAAAAATGCGTTCCCCCCGCTGTCAGCTCGGACCCACCGAAAGTGCCTCCTTATTACGCACAAAAAATGAATACTCCCCCTGCTAGCTGGGACCCACCATGGTGGGAGGCAGACTTGTGGGCTTCTAAGTTGACTGGGACGGGGGCCTTTGTCAACTTTAGTCAATATGAACGATTCTAGCTCCAGTGAGCGTACGATGTCCATCCAACGGCCGTAGAGCTTCTTCAACCTCTGGTCTTCTTGCTCCAGCCGCCCAAAGTAGCGCCGGTTGTGCCGCATGCTTCTACCTCCCGTGGCTGGCTGTGCTGCCGCAGAGGCCTCACCGCACCCTACTATTCCCACCGCTGGCCAGGCCCTGCGGCTAGGGCAACCTCACACCGTAGCCGAACCAGTGAACCCTCGTACTCCTCTCCGCGCGGGCTTCCACAGCCGCGTCTTCCCCGGCTCCCCGTCATCCCCTTCCTAGGCCTCGCCGTCGTCCACCGCCCTAGTGCTCTTGGCGCGGCGTGGTCAACGTGGTCAAGGAAAGACTTCCATCAGACGTGGACTGTACGTGGAGAGGCTGACAGCTGGGTCCACGGCCGCAGCAAGGAAGTTCCTCCTTATTACGTGCAAAATAATTATGTCTCCACCTAACAGCGGGGACCCACCGGACGGGCCACCGTATTTCGCAAAAAAAACATTTCCCCCCTGAATGCTGGGACCCACCAGCTACACCTTTGCACGCAAGGATGCACGTCCGGGCAAAAAAACAAAACGATTCGCTGCCTGACTGCTGGGACCCACCAGCTACACCTTTGCACGCAAGGAAGTGCGTCCGGGAAAAAACAAAATGATTCGCTGCCCTGACTGCTAGGACCCACCAGCTACATCTTCGCACGCAAGGAAGTTCCTGACAGTCGAGACCCACCTGGTCAAAGCGTACGTAGCGTTGTCGTTCTGGTCGCGAACGTGTACGCACATATATACTGGTCGATGTAGAGGCGCACACGTGTCGTAGTAGAGGCGCGCACGTAGCATGTACATGTACGTACAACGGTCAGAGTGCAAGAAAGAAAATACGGCCACGTATGTGTACATACGGGCGGGGTCTCGAACGCCTACTTGCTCATACGTACGGAGAGGGCTCGTGTACATGGCTGGGTCAGAACGGAGAAACAGTGTCATTGTCATGTTCATGGGGAGGCAACGGAATGCGTCGTGTTCATGGGGAGGCAACGGAATGTGTCGTGTTCATGGGGAGGAAACGAAATGCGTCGTGTCCATCGGGGGGGCTTGCACGGAACAGGTGATGGAAATGAGGCCTAGCGTACCACAAAACGGAGGAAATGACCTTGTGTTCGACCGGCCACGTTCAAAATGGGATCCTATTCATAGGGAGGGGTGTGGCGTTCCGCAAAACGGAGGAAACGGACCTCCTATGGTCGAAACGGGGGTCCTGTTGATCGAGAGGGGTGTGGCGTACCGCAAAACGGAGGAAACGGACCTCCTACGGTCGAAACGGGGGTCCTGTTGATCGGGAGGTGTGTGGCGTACCGCAAAACGGAGGAAACAGACTTGTGTTGGAGCGCTACGGTCGAAACGGGGGTCCTGTTCATCGGGAGGGGTGTGGCGTACCGCAAAACGGAGGAAACAAACTTGTGTTGGAGCGCTACGGTCGAAACGGGGGTCCTATTCATCGGGAGGGGTGTGGCGTACCGCAAAACGGGACTCCACGGGATACTGTTCATCTCCACCGTCGACCTCCTCCAGCCTCCACGGGCTCCTGTTCATCCAGCCTCCATGGGCTCCTGTTCATCCAGCCTCCACCGCGTGCTACTCCACCGGCTACTGTTCAACCACCCCTCCACCGTCTACTATTCATCCAGCCCTCCAGGCCACGGGGTCCTGTTCAACCACCCTTCCACGGGCACCCCTCCACCATCTACTGTTCATTCAGCCCTCCACACCACGGGGTCCTGTTCAACCACCCTTCCACGGGCACCCCTCCATCGTCTACTGTTCATCCAGCCCTCCACCACACCACGGGGTCCTGTTCATCCAGAGGCAACGCCACCGCTCACTGTTCATCCAACCCCCCCCCCCCCCCCCGTAACGCTCACTGTTCATCCCAGAGGCAGCATCGATCAGCTTCAGTTAGCAACAGTAGTGAAGGAATCGCTCGATCGGGTTCATTTAACATCCATCGATCGATCGCTCGGGTTTAGTAACGCGTAGCCTGCAGTGCAATCGCTCGGGTTCAGTTAGAGCCCAATGCCTCACTCGGGTTCAGTTAAAGCCAATGCCTCGCACACACGTGCGTACGTGTACGAGAGAAACATGCATCGCTCGGCCCCCGACCTCCCACCGTAACCGGGAACTACCTGAAATTTTCCTCCCCCTCGCTTCTACCACGGTTTTTTCCGTCATGGACGGCCCAAAGAATGTCATGCAGCTGCGTCTCCGGCCCGCCCAGGATGAAAATCCCATTTTCTGTCATGATTTTTTGTCATAGAAGTAGGAGCCCACCACATCTATGATGATACCGGGTTTTGTCACAATTATCATCATAGAAGTGTCATATGTATGACAGAAAAAAAATTTGTTCGGCCCAAAATGTCACGGATCACTACTAGGAAAAGGGCTATAGATGGAATTGACACTAATGGCGCACCAGACATGTGGTGCGCCATTACTATATAATAATGGCGCACCATCTGTTGGTGCGCCGTTAGTGTGGAAGACACTAATGGCGCACCAGGCACACGATGCGCCACTAGTAACAACATGTTTTTTTTCATTTTTTCAAACATACTAATGGCGCATCCGGGCAGAGTGCGCCATTAGTAGTTAGAACTACTAATGGCGCACCAGCCATAGAGTGCGCCACTACTGTATTTTTTTTACTTTTTTGCAAAACTACTAATGGCGCATGTCTGTGTGGTGCGCCATTAGTATGTTGGGTTACTAATGGCGCACATCTCGGTGGTACGCCATTAGCACCCCCCGCACCCTCCCCCCGCTCCACCGCCGCCGACGACCCCCCGCACCCTCTCCCCCGCTCCGCCGCCGTCGACGACCCACCGCACGCTCCCCCGCTCCATCGCCGCCGACGACCCACCGCACCCTCCCCCGCTCCACCGCCGCCGACGACCCACCGCACCCTCCCCCGCTCCACCGCCGCCGACGACACACCGCACCCTCCCCCGCTCCACCGCTGCCGACAACCCACCGCACCCTCCCCCGCTCCACAGCCGCCGATGACCCCCCGCACCCTCCCCCGCTCCACAGCCGCCGATGACCCCCCGCACCCTCCCCCGCTCCACCACCGCCGACGACCCACCGCACCCTCCCCCACCCCACCGCCGTCGACGACCCACCGCACCCTCCCCCGCTCCACCGCCGCCGCCGACACCCCGCACCCTCCCCCGCTTTTTGATGATATTTTTAAATAACAAATTTGATGATATTTTCGAATAAGAAATTTGATGATATTTTCAAATAACAAATTGGATGATATTTTCAATTAAAAATAAAAAAACAAATTTGATGATATTTTCAAAAAAAATTTGTGATATTTGATGATATCTTCTGTTCTAGTCGTCATGAAAACAACAAATTTGATAAAAAAAACTAATTATTAGATGCAACAAGAAATAATGAAAAGAAAGTTACTAATGGTGCACCAGAGGCGGGTGCGCCATTGCTATCAGAAAAAAAGTTACTAATGGCGCACCAGAGGGTGGTGCGTCATTGCTATAGTGTCTAGCTGGATACCCCTTCGCCCGATCCCCCCTTCCCTCTCCCTCGCCAGACCCCCCTTCCCTCCCCCGCCACAACCGCTCCGACGACCCCCGGCCCGCTCCGACGACCCCCGCGCCTGCTCCACACCCATTCTGGCTCCCCCACGCCCGCTCCGACCACCCCCGCGCCCGCTCCACACCCTAACACCTCCCCACTTCCCCTCCCCTCTCGCTGCTTCACCCGACTAGGTCGTCCCCGTCGACACCGTATCGTCCCCGCGACCACCATCGTCCCTGCACCCCACCAAGGAGTCCAGGAGCTTTGCAGTGTTCTTCTACATCATCTACGGCCAGCCGTTCGAGCTCGACGACTCTGCATCGTGCGGATCGAGGTCTTCTTCCACCTCCAGCTACCGCGGCCTCACCGTCGATCCGCGCCACCTCGTCAACCCCGGCCCCGCACGAGCTCGCCATCGTCTTCCTCTCAGTGAGTTGGACCAGTTCCCCTCCCCCCCCCCCTCTCGGTGACCTGGCTGTCTGGCTTAAGTTGGAGACTGCAACGGAAGAGTTCATTCAGAAAAAAAATATAGGCTTTAAAGATGATTTTTTCTTACTGTTGCCATGTTTTTTCAATTTATCAAGCTCCAACACAAATATCCGATAGTATTTGGGCTACAGTTAGTGTACTAATTAGTTGGATATTTGAGTAGTATTGTCAACAGTAATAACTTTTACATGTTTGCATTGCTTCCAAGAGTAACAGCAGGTGCTTAGGACACCTTTAGGAGATCTACTCATCTCTAATCATGCTACTCAAGGATAGGAACCGTAGGCTTCTCTAATCTTCTTGTGCTAGGTTGTTCTATAGTTCAAGATTTACTCCTTAACTGAATTCTGTAACTAACAAACCTAGCTCTTGCATGTAACAACATGTTCAAGATCAAGGTTGACAGTATGTTCTGACAGTATAAGAGTAGGAATTCTGTGTTTTTTCTAAAAGCTCTACAAGATCCAGATTTTATGATATTTGTACATCCAGTTTTTGTGGTTAGATATCTAACAGTATAAGAGTATGTTCTGACAGTATAAGAGTAGTATAAGAGTACAAGAGTACTATATCCAGTTTCTGTGGTTAGATATCTGAATTGAGAAAAAACATAACTTTTGCGGTCTCCATATACTACTAATACTACGACTGTATTTCATTTCAAAGTTCAAAATGCTGGTACTGAGATTTTCATTTCCAATGAGTGATGTTTTTCCTAGCAGTAGAAAAATAGCAGTAGCCATGTACTAGGAGTGCATTTTTTCTAGGGTGATGGATAGATCTAGTGAGTACTGCATTGCTTTTGTCCAACTTTTGATAGGACCAAGGAAATGAGTGCTCGAAAGCATGCCCATGCGTTTGCCCCCCTTCTCTTGGGCCTGGTCTTCTCCCCCTCTTTATGCCCTTTTCTTTTGAATAGGAAAAGAGGGTCATAACCCTTGTAATTATGCACGAGCTCTTTGCTTTATACCCACAAAAAAGAGGCCCTTGAGTTTGCCGGAATTTCGATTAACTTCCGTTCCGGCAAATTCAGGTACTCCATATGTCCTATTTTCAGCAAAGGTCATGCCGAAATTTTCCGTGAATTTTAGCATGACTTTGCTAAAAATAGGACATATGGGGTACTTGCGACTAATGCATGGGCCGGGGTATCTTAGTACTTAATTAAGTAGGATCAACTTCCGCGCCATTCTTGTTGCATTAAACCATAGGTGGCAATAGAGCCAAGTGATTAGGCCCAACTTAGAATTCTCCTTAGCATCAATAAACCCTAGATGATAAACCCAACATAGGTGGCAATAGAGCCAAGTGATTAGGCCCAACCTAGGGTGCCTCGGCATCGATAAACCCTAAATGATTAAAACTTAACTTGGCTTCTATAGGGTGCCTCGGTGTCGATGAGAACCTAAATGATGTACGCTTAGGGTGCCTCGGCGTTGACAAACCCTAAATGATAAAAGCTTAGCTTTTAGGATGCCTCGGTGTCGAAAAACACTAAATGATGAGACCATGATCTTGTTCCTTGACAATAACCAACTTTTTGACCAAACTTTTTTCCTATTTAGAGCGAAACATGGCCCACAACGATGAGGCCGGCAGTTCGGGCGGCAAGCAATTTTTGGAGCTGTCCCAGGAGTTGGAGGAAGAACCTCACGGCTATGAGGACGCCGCGGAAGAAACCGATCCTGACTACACAACCCCTAGTGGCGTCGGGGATGACACCACTGATGATGGCGCTGGGGATGCCACCACTGATGATGGCGGCGCACGCACAGATGGCATCCAACCAAAGAGGCAACAGAAGGACCAGCGCCCGAACATGCTCGGCACCTTCAGGGAGGAATTTACTGAAGTGAACTCCGATGGGCATCCGACGGCGCCCAAACACGTAGTCAAGGGGTACTCGATTCAGCTCGGGTGCATTCTCCGGAGCACCGCCTCGATCAACACCGAGAACCTAAGGCATAAGGAAGGGAATTTGCGCAGCCTCCTCATCACGAAGCTGCACGAACGATACAAGTTCCGCGCTGAGTTCACAAACACACGCCTCTCGGGTAATAAAGTGAACGGTGCCTCCCTCACGACGATGAGCACGACCCTGTCTACTTGGAAAGGCATGATGATGGCAATGATTGACAAAGGTGATAGTTATGAGAAGATCAAGGCGAAATATCCTTTGATTAGCGAAGATGACTACAGGGAGTTCAAGATCAAGTGCAAGAGCCCCGCAACCTCCGAATCAAGTCAGTGGGGGAAAGAAATGCGGCAGTTGAACATAGGGTCCCACCAACTCGGTCTCGGTGGTTACAGAGTGGCGGAGCTTGTATGGGACAAGGAGGACGCGGAGCGTGCCGAGCAAGGCCTACCACCCCACTTCGAGAAATACAGAGACAAGCAGACCAGGAACTTTCTCAGGGCCCGGTACAAGGAGGACCCGGTAACAAAGGAGCTTACCACGGATCCGAAGACCAAGGATCTTGAGCTTGTTCTGGTAAGGAATACATCCCCGAGTAATTAGCTCCATATGGTTGCATTCTAATTAATCCCCAATATTTCTAAATGGTTCACGTTCCTTCCGCAGGACAAAGAAAGCAGTAGCGCGGGGTTGTCACAGAGCTCCCCTTTCGACACCCCTTTGAATAGGGCGTTGAACATAATGAAAAACAGGGATAAGCTCAATAAGCCGACGTTAGCTGGTCATGTGTTCGGCAAAGGCTTGTCCAAAAAATGGTTGTCATACTATGCCGCTCGTGGGCGAAAGGAGAAAAAGACCAGCTCGAAAAGCTAGTCGCATGAGGTTGAAGCACTCAAGGCGCAAGTGGCGCAGATTCCGGAGATGGTCCAAGAGCAAGTGCAACAACAACTGGGATCAACGCTCACCGGCATTATGCCTACCTTGATTCATGGGATAACGACATGGATTGCGAGTGGCCAACAGGGGCCGCCCCCGATTCCCAGCTTCACGGCCAGCAACTCGCACAACACGCTGGCGGCGCCATTGGTGTCTCCGGCGGCGGCTGTATTGGTGTCTACAGCGGTGGCACCATTGGTGTCTCCGGCGGCGGCGGTATTGGTGTCTCCGACGCCGGCATTGGAGCTTAATGCACCCGGGTGTACGGCGGCCGGCACCTCGCCAGCAAGCGGCCCCTCCGTCAGCTGCACGCCCGCCGTTGGCGGTGCCTCGACATTAGCCGAGCTCGACGGCATCACGGTAACTAAGCCTCTCGGCCGAGGACTTCATCTACTTGCCTTTGACTAGGCATCCCTGACGCCCTACATGTTTTCACAGGGCGCCGCCGACGTTCCTTGCACTCTCCTGCACTTCGTGGGCGGCGAGTTGGTCGATGTCGCCAAGGGCAGAATCGTTCAACCGGGCAAACCCGTGTTCCACGGTAATCCGATGCCACCCACAATGTATAGGGTTGAAGTGGTTTGGGTGCTGCCAGGCTGCGACGAGCTATTACCTCCGATTCGACCCGCTGGGGCCGACGAAGAAGATGAGATGACCCTCAGCGCCTGCGTAAGCTGGCCCCTGCTTTGGCCGAAGATCCAGATTCGTTTGGGGGCGGGGGACACCACCCCACAGACAAGACTGCCAGTCATGCCGGCGCCAAGCCATGGCAAGATCGCCGCAACGCTACCGGACATGCCGGACATCCCTATGGCACAGGATCCGGACATGCATATGGCACAGGATCCGGACGACGACAACAACGACGATGGTACATTTACCAATGTCGATAAGTACTTTGCCGAACATGGGTACGGTGACGAGTTCTGCGGGCCTCCTTCTCAAGAACCCAAACAAGACGACCGTGATCTAGCTGGTACGGCGGAGAAACCCAATTGCAACAGGTGTTGTCTGGCGTTCAGTTCTCAGGAGACGCCTCCAGCTGCCGCCTTCACCGAGCCTCAGATAGCGGAGGTGCCAAATATTATCAGCCCCAACACGCTCAAGAAGGCGTTCTATGCTAAGGACGGCAGACTAAAAAGGCCGCCGGTGCGAGCCAGCCGGCAGCGAGTACGATCCATGCTCAGGACGGGCCACCTTCACCTAAGGATATCTCGAGGAGAGTGCATGTGGCGGGTAGGGCGATGCTACCGACAAATATGCTCAATGCTGCAACCGGCGCTATGCGGAGTTTGCACGACCGTGTTATTTCTTTGGAGAAGCGGCGTCTCAGAGAGAATGATGTGGCATATCCGGTTTTCGTGGCCAAGGTGCCAGAGGGCAAGGGCTTTGTGGATGGCGCCATCGGGGGTACGATCGTCCTGCGGTTTGATGACATATTTGCTATGTTCAACCTTCATCTGCTGCACTACACCTTCGTTCGGCTGTTTTCGCTGAGTATGGAGATGTGGATCATTAGAGACAAGACCCCGAACATCGTGATCGTCGACCCCTTCTACATGCGTGCCAAGCTCTTGAGCAGCGCTGGGGATCGCCAAGTCGCGAGTTCACACCTCGAAGACGTCATTCTGGCAAACCCAGATAAGGATAACTTCCTTGTGGCTTACTTTCCCGAGTAAGTCATCCCTTAACCGCCCCATAACATATGATTTCTTAGATTTCGATCGTTCTTTTTTTTCTAATATTCCGTGTTCTGTGCAGTGACACACATCGCACACTCATCCTCTTCAGGCCGAAATATTCCATGGCCACGTATTTCGACCCAAACCGTAACTCCAAGATAGACTACACAAATATCAAGAAAGTTCTTGATGATGTTCTCCCCGGCTACGTCAAATCTGGAGGCACCTTCACCAGGGCAGTTTATAAGTACGGCAAGCACGTGTTCGCCCACAATACGACGTTCTGCTGCGTCAAGCAGCTGCCTGGCGGTCAGAAGGATGCCTACTACACCCTCCATCACATGCGGGCGATCGTAAGGGACCATCATCACCTTCTGCTACCAAATAATCTCAAAGATTGGGCCGCGAGCTTGTCGGCAATCCAGGACGCGGACATCAGACAAGAATTCTTTCGCATCCAGTCGGAGTTTGTGGACGTCATCCATCAAGATACCCTTCATACCTCGGGGCAGTTCTTCCTCAGATATCAACCATCCAACATTGAGATAGACGGAATGCTACAAATGCAGGCTGACAATGCCCGCGATTTCATGACCATCACGACAGACGGCGGCTTCATCCACGCTCCTGTCCATGAGTCGAGTTGAAAGTAGTGATGTGTAGTTCTGAAACATTGATTGGCTCATGTTGTAATTAAACTTTAATGAATTGTATGTCTCTTTGGTTTGGATAGTCATTCAACTTAGATGTAATCGATGCTATTTATTAGTAGGACCATGAATTATGCTATTAATGTCTTGCTTTTCTCTTCCGATCCTTTTGTTGCATACTTATATATTGCTTATGTATGTATTGTCTGTTGTTTGGCTTGTGCATAGAGATGCCGTCGTATGTCGTGTATAAGGGTAAGGTTCCCGGAGTCTACGACGACTGGGAGGAGTGTCGGAGATAGGTTCACCATTTCAGCGGTAACAGTTACAAAGGGTACACCACTAGGGCGGAGGCGGAACCTAGATACGCCCGCTATCTAGCGGGAGAGAGGAGGGAGCGTTGGAGGAACCGGATAAAGACCAGTTTCATCGCGATGATGCTCATCGTGATGACCGCAGCTCTCTTCTATGTGATGGTAGTTTAGATGATCGATATCGACTTGTAATGTGAAGACAAACTCGATACTCGCGGTCTCAAGACTTGTAACGTTTTATCTTTGTTCGGTCTTTTGAATTCGGAGACTAATATGATGAATTGTATTCGGAGACTAATCTTCTATTGTATTCGATGAATCTGCTGTTGCTGTGTGCTACTGTCTATATTCTGCCAAATAATATATTTTGTAACCTATGCAAAAATCAGAAAAGTAAAAAAAACTAATATTCGTACTAATAGCGCATCACTACAGAGTGCGCCATTAGTATGCCAAAGTATACTAATGCCGCATCACCAAAGAATGCGCCATTAGTATGCCTAGTATACTAATGGCGCATCCATCCGCAGTGCGCCATTAGTGTGCCAAAGCACATGGTTAAATATGGCCCCTGGGAGGCATACTAATGGCGCATGGTGTTATATACTAATGGCGCACTAGGTGGTGCGCCATTAGTATACCAGATACTAATGGCGCACCAGTGGTGCACCATTAGTAATAAATACTAGTGGCGTGATACTAATGGCGCACCAGTGATGCGCCATTAGTAGGCAAAACTGGTGCGCCATTAGGAGGCCTTTTCCTAGTAGTGGATGTGTCTTTTTTTTGTAGTGACTATCCCTCAACATGCAACAAAGAGTCACTCCAAAGTAACTAATAGTGGAGAACAAACGAAGAGATTATGGTAGGTACGAAACCACCTCAAAGATATTCTTTCCAATCAATCCGTTGGGCTATTCCTATAAGTGTCATAAATAGCCCTAGAGTTCGTACTAGAATAACACCTTAAGACACAAATCAACCAAAACCCTAATGTCACCTAGATAGTCCAATGTCACCTCAAGTATCCGTGGGTATGATTATACGATATGCACCACACAATCTCAGATTCATCTATTCAACCAACACATAGAACCTCAAAGAGTGCCCCAAAGTTTCTACCGGAGAATCACGACGAAAACATGTGCCAACCCCTATGCATAGGTTCATGGGTGTAACCCACAAGTTGATCACCAAAACATACATCAAGTGAATCACGTGATATCCCATTGTCACCACAGATACACATGGCAAGACATACATCAAGTGTTCTCAAATCTTTAAAGACTCAATCTGATAAGATAACTTCAAAGGGAAAACTCAATCCATTACAAGAGAGTAGAGGGAGGAAGAAACATCATACACTACAAAAAAATACAGTTCCGCGATGATACATGTTTGTCACAGTAGGTCGCTTTTTTTGTCATGCATGTACATCCATGAAAAATTTATGACAGAATCAAGATAGTCATACCTGTGCTGTCGTAGAAGTGTTCCATGACATTAACAAAATTATCATCACGGAAGTGTCCACTTCCATGACGATAAATTGTGCGTCACAGAAGTGCTTTCGTCAAGGGTGACCGACACGTGCCATCCACCGTAATGGAACGCTGTTAAGCTATCGGGTCGGGTTTTGGATCCGATAACCTGTTAACAACCCCGACCAATGGGGATTTTCCACATGTAAAATCATCATTGGCTAGAGGAAACACGTGTCGGCTCATCGTCGGGACAGATGTCATCCACTCAATGGACAGAAGGCGCCTATGATACGTCGACACGTGGCACGGCCCAACAAGTTTAAATGGGCCGGCCCAACTAAAGACCCACAAGATTTTGCAGACCATAATGGGCCGGCCCAGCTAAAGGTCCACGAGATTTTGCGGACCATAATGGGCTAGCCCAGCTAAAGGCCCACAAGATTTTGCGGACCATAATGGGCTAGCCCAGCTAAAGGCCCACAAGATGTCGCGGGCCATAATGGGCCGACCCAGGTAAAGGCCCACAAGATTTTCATGTGCCATAATAGGCCGGCCCAGGTAAAGGCCCACGGTGACTCTAGCCCATAATGAATAGTAATTTTCTTTATACCCGTTAACGACCCGTGATTTACATGGGCCGTTTCCAGTCCGTGTTAGCTTTCGGCC
Source organism: Triticum aestivum (assembly GCF_018294505.1). Lineage (NCBI taxonomy): Eukaryota > Viridiplantae > Streptophyta > Magnoliopsida > Poales > Poaceae > Triticum > Triticum aestivum. The sequence goes on from NC_057794.1 coordinate 53,782,435, forward strand.
TATTGACGGCCCATACGTTCTTGGGCTCCTTTTCGGCCCTCGATTACTTCTAGCCCATTACTGGCATGTTCCCCTAATGGGCCAAATTCGGCCCATGGCAAGAGTCGGCCCGTTACTGGCCTGTTTCATTAATGGGCCAAATTCGGCCCATGGCAAGAGTCGGCCCGTTACTGGCCTGTTACCCTAATGGGCCAAATTCGGCCCATGTCAAGAGTCAGCCCATTTCTGGCCTGTTAACCCATTGCACCGCTTCCAGCCCGTCCTATATTCTAGCCCATTAATGACCCGTTATGCCTGTGACAGAATTAAGCCTTTGCTATCCTACAGCCTGTTAACATGCTAGGCCGATACCAAGTACGCCCGATTTTTGCCCATGTAGACCCATTTATCCGACGGCCCGAGGCCCACCGATTACAGGACCATTTATCGACGGCCCGTAGGAGACCCATGGATCCTACGGCCCGTGGTACTTGCGGCCACTAGCAAACCAGGGAAAAAGAAGACTAGGAAATAAATAAGGCTGAAGCTAATGCTAGGCTATTAAGGCGATTGCACAGATTACGTCCACTCGGCATCAAAAATCGCCACCAGTGCAAATATAGGGAACACCCTACACTATACAAAAATAGCTTGCTGTTTTCTTCAGGCGGTGGCTGCATGTTAAGAATAAATTTTGTATCGCACCAAAACAAATTAAAACTATATAACAAAAGTAAGGTTGGCATAAAACTTAATAGTCTAGCAGATAAATGCACCACCAGAAGTTCAGAAACTCAGTTCATTTGACCTGACTGTTATGTTTTCATGCTGTATTGTTCGATGGAGCACCATAACCCTCGCCTTCATTCCCCCTAGGCTCCTAAACAACATAGAAAATGTCTGATAGTCTGGTTTTAAAACCATGCATATTTGACGAAATTGAGCAATGTTTCTCCTTATTTCACAACAGGTCTCTGTTAGGGAATGGACTTGTGTCTGGAGCGCAGATACAACATTGCTTTGAGCTTGCATATCCTGATCATGAGGTAGTTTGGACGATATTGCCTTAGCAACCAACCCAGTATTACGCAGGAACATGCTTTTGGCACTGTTAGTGGACAGGTACTGACCCACTGTAGCAAGAGCTGACATTGCGGTTATAGTTGCCTCGCCACCTTCAAAAGGTGGCGGTTCCACCATTTTTTCCATAGCTCGCTGAAAAGTTGAGGTTTTACATTAGTAGTACCAGAACAGAAGATATTAAGGAGGTAGCAAAACCAAACAAAATAGCTTTGGTCTATATACAGAACTTATTCTGGTGAACCCATGTAAAATACCAGTTGTATTTTATTGCAAAGTACATAATAAAACCAGGTTCCAAACATATGACCATGTACCATCGCTAATGTATTGTCTATTTCTTCACATTGTATTGAGGGCTAAGGATAAAGAGATGAAGTTTATAATATGGTAAGCATAGTATGACGTCATTCATATCACAAAACAACTGAGAACAGACAAACATGCAATTGTAATGTTGTGTGGGCAAGTCCAGCACGGAACTAGATTACGGGTCAAGATCAAAGGAACATCACTCCTCTCTTTTAAACCTTGTAAGGTGCAATGATACGCTAAGACAATTGTGTATAAGATTGAAAAGAGTAATAGACATTGGCTGCAAACCATGCAGTTCAAGGCACAAGTCAGAGTAAGTAGTAGTTAAAAGGCATGAGAATTAAGGACTTACAACAGCGGCTTTGACTGGTGTAGTCATGCCCTTCTTTTTGCTGGTGTGACAGTCCTTGAAGATTTCCACAACATTTGGTTCAGGTACTTTTTGGCCCTTGCGGGCTTTCCTCTGCACTATACAAATGCCCATGCGTTGCACCGGGCAAAAAAGAGGCACAACCTGCTTCATGTGCCATTACGCAACCATTTTTTATATCTAATTTCAATAAACATCAATAATAAGGTTAAATTGATTAGTGCTTTTTGTAGCATGAAGTTCAGACATGAAGAAGCCAACATACCATTCTTCATCTGATGGAAGAGTAGTTTTTCATACAATAGATTGCCAATTGTTTTTCTTTTGCTTTTTTGAAAACACCGAAAATTCCTTATTATTAATAGACGTTATTGTTTTCATAAAAACTAGAATACATTAGCTTCCACCCACTCATATGATGCATCCACCCAGAATATATATTTCTTCTTTTTATCCCATCCACAAGACATAATGATGTTACCAAGATGGCTCGTCAGCCAACATGGATACATTGGCACGACGAAAAACAGTAATTATGTTCAAATTTTGTGTGCATAGTCATTACTCAGTACACTTCTTGTAACATGTTAATCTTGTGTCATTATAGAACTTAGTAGAGTTTAGTAGCACTTGTATGGGAAAATGATGAACCAGATGATCTGGAAGAGCCGACTACCTTATCCGATTTTAGTGCATGACTCTTTCTTTGCTGTTGGTAACTTATAACAGTAACGCAGAACACAAAACTCAACTCAATCAAGGTAATACGTATGCTCCCCTCCGAAATATGCCCTTAACTACTGAAGAAAAAGAAGAAATAGTACTACTGATGAAAAAGAACAAAACGGTCAGCTCCATGTAAAAAATAGTTCTGCTGTAATAGAAATAGAAGTTACGAATGGATGACCAGTTATTCCTGCCCACTAAGCAAATCTGTAGCACTATCAACCATAAGCATTGCATTATTGCATACGACCAAACTTAACATATATATACCACACTATGCATCCAAACCTATTTCAGCATGATAAAGAACTATTCTTTTAGTTTTACTTGATTTTTGTTAGCAAGTAAAATTGTTGGAAGTGTAGTCGTGCGATGCCAGCTTTACATGGACCATATAAACCACAGTAAGCTGATGTTAGCTATCAGTATCAAATGTCTGGATTGGAAGAATTTTCACGAGCTTACCCGAGTACAATGCCGCTGGTCCAGCTTGTTGATGGAAACCAGATGTGGTCTTGTTGCTGGAGCTGGACTACTCACTGGACATGATTCTTCGATGACTTTCCGCTATTGGATGCTCTCACCGGATTGGCACAACAAGTCATCTGGCCTCATGATAACAACACTTGTCGTCGAGCCTGGAGCATCATACACTTCAATGTTTTCCATCGAACTCCGCATATATTCACACCATTTATTGTTTGCACATTATCGAATAAGCTAAATCTGACCAAATGTGTTGATCTACTAGGAATAAAGGACCCAGGTCTAGAATGCTACACAACTAAAAGAAGATTAAGCTTAGAGTTGTGATCGTACAATGCAAATAAGCAATACTTGACCGAACTGTGAAGAACAACATCCTAGTTCTAAAATGTGTAGCACTGCTTTTCCTTCTAGCAACCAAAATCAATCGTGCTATTGTAGCACTGCTTTTCCTTTCGAACAACAAAAATTAACTGCCTATTTATTGAACCATGACAAAGTTAAAGTACTAAATAACATTACCAATAATGGTGAATCTGAAAAACAAACATTGCATGCCAAAATTGGCAGTAGTACTGAGTTTTCTTCCTCTCTCGAAATTGGAAGAATATGAATAAAGCTATCCTCACGCACCACACACATATCGGTTAGCCACGCGCGCCTCTGGCAGCCAACACTCATGTACAACATGCCGACAACATCACGCCCACACAACATGTTGGCCGGCTATCATGCACCCAAATCCGCAGGCCGCCACGCATAAATGGATGCACTACCAAGCTGCTGACTCTGCCCCTGTATGCCCTAGTTGGCCTCGCTGCTGTGTAAGCAGGGGGCATGGACTCAAAATGACAAACTGAACACGTGTGGTGAAATGGTTTGCCAGGAATTCAAATGTTTCCAAGTTTGAAAACAGCTGATTCATGGATCAACAATGCCCAAAAAAATGTCCAAGAGATCCTTGAATATTTCAGAGAATCTAACCTGGACAATTGCAAAATCAACAGATGCATATATTGTGTACTAAAGAATCTCTTTTCTACCGGTCTCAGTCTCCCCTTTTTTATTCTGAAGATCTTGCAATTGGGTAAAGGCTGACAATCTTTGTGTTGATGAATGGGACAATGTCAAGGGAGCATTTCCAAGCCAGCTAATAAATCCACCAGAAATTAAGATCTCACACAAACTGTTCTAGTCCATAGGATGGCTTCTCCTTCCTCGACCCAATGGTGCTCAAGAACGCCGGAGACAGGACACCTAAAAATGTTTAAAAGGGAGATTAATAATCAGAATGGAGTATCAAAGGACGGGTCATCAGTCTCCAACATGCATCTACTACACGAATAGAATAGGGGAAAACCCAATCAAAATTAAACAACACATGTTGTGTATAGGATGACCAGCTGTTCCTACCCACTCGGCAGATCTGGGCGAGGCGGGGGTGGTACCTGGGGAGAGGAGTGACTTCTTTATTTTGTGACTATTATAGACATAACTAACACAAAGCAACCAAAGATATCCAACACACGACAATCAAAGATATACAGACATCACTGCTATACATTATAATTAACTATGCAGGCAAAAACTCAATATGTTTGATTATCGTATTTGTGTCCATTCCTTTTCCACCCAAAACAAGCCCTTGCCCAGGCATGCCAAAATAAAATGTTGTGTCCTGTCTTTGATATTTTAGAGTTAAGCTAAATTCAAAATCGAACATCCACAAAGCTACATTTAAGTAGAAGTCATTGAAAAGAAGAGTCCAATGTTCTGGTATCTCACATAGTGGGCATTTATTTGCCACCCCTAGTAAAGGCATTCCCATATGTGTGCTAATGTACTTAACAAAGCAAATTTAAATGCACATAACATGTCACACACTCGATACTTGTATCCTCTTCCATATTACCATTCAACAGTTCAGTAGTACTTAGGTGGCACTGTGCAATCAGGGTCAGAGCGACAAGTGGAACCAAATTGAAGGTGTTGATATTCAATTTTGTTGCATATCCTTACAAATTTACCTGCAAATCTAGGAGAAAATTGTTCCAATCGACACAATACACACAAAACAAAAATTAAACCAGATATATCTGTACTAAATAGTGAGGAGACACTACAACAACCTCAATCAATTCAAAGTCACAAACAGAAAAGGGGTAAGCACCAGCTAGACCATTCACCAATTGTAGTAATTGCTTCATCTTGAAGGTGACACAACTTTAACTACATAGCAAGCAAGCAACCAGAAGCAAAAATCTGAAGCAACAGCAAAGCTAAAAGTCAAACAGCACTCACTGACGGCAGCTGGAGCTCTATGAGGCCCCCGCCAGCGCCATCGCAGACCACCAGCTCGAACGGGCCTACGATGTCCATGTCCCTGACGCCGGTGCCGAACGCCAGGGCGCCGTCGCCGGCGACGAAGTCGACCACGTCGGGCCAGAGCACCTCCTCCACCGCGGGGGCGTCGGGGCGGCTCTAGTTGACGGCCCCGTCAGAGGCCCGTGCCAGCGCGACCGCGGCGCCTCCCGCACCGGCGCGGAACTCGTACCGCTGAATGGCGCCGATGAGCGCGCCCTCGGTGTTGAGCGGCCAGACCGGGACCTCAGTGTCAGGGTCCCAGCCGTACTTGTTGGCGACGGTGTCGACGACGTCGCGTCGAAGAAGGTGGCATCCGGGGTGCGCGTAGGCGTGGGAGGAGGCGTTGGAGATGGCCGCGAGCTGGGACAGTGAGGCGGCACTGGCGGGGGCGGGGGCGGGGGAAGGGAAGAGCAGCGCGAGGAGCAAGAGGAGGATTGGGCAGGCCTACGAGCGTGGAGCTGCGGTCTCCCCTACACCAGGCGGCCAAGGTCTTGAGGAAGAGGAAGCAGAGGTCGACGAAGGACGGTCTGATCCCTCGGAGGTCCGGACCAGCGCCGCCGCCTGAGCTCGGCATCCTCGTCCTCATGGTGGGTTGGGGATGACGGCCTAGAGTGGGGATTGGGGCAGGCGGAGATCGGGGTTTGCGTTCGTCCATTCGGGTCCTGTGAAGGAGCGAATCATTTTTTTACTTACTTAAATCTGGAGCGCGCGTTAATTACCCAAAACATTAGGGCGTTTAGTGCAAAAACGACATGACGGTGAACCCGGAGACTCAATCTGTGCTTTATTATTAGGGAGAGATTTGGAACAAGTCAATATAGATCTGATAATATGCTACAGCGAAAAGATTGAAACAATAGCTAATTACAAGAGCCTCGAAGTGTGCAATATAGCTACGAGATCCTGTCGTCTATTGGAATTTCACTTTCGTATGGTTGGCCTTGTTCTTTGAATAGTTCACCTACAAGAAGATAGATTTGTGTGGCACATGCGTAAATAGGACTTCAACATGTGATGTGATGACATATATATAATGTACCTGATACTTCGGATTAGACCAGTGTTTAACAAGGCCTCTCCAGTCTTCATCGGATATATTTTCCACTGGAGATGTTTGGGCAAGTTCACTGTTAGCCTTGCCTTCAAAGTGAGTTTTCCTCAAGTTATACCGATACTATCGCAGAGCAGACTTGAAAACATGGGTGCAAGCTTGTCTGGTTGCATCATCTTGGCTATCCAACTTGAACCTCATCTGTTGAAAATTATGGGAGTCTCATTATCAGCAACCTAGAAAGTATTGGACAGAGCAAGACGATATTACTAGTTTCCATACATAATCATACTTACAGATAAATGGTCGAGGAAGATGTTGAACTGGGTTTCGTCTTTGTCATTCCTATACTGAATCCATGTTGGGAGGATACGTACATGACACCTAACAGCAACCGCTGCCTCTGATACTAACTTGGCTGACTCTGTAGCATCACGTGGCCTTTTTAAACCTGCCTCAAAATGGATCTCCATTGTTCCTCCTCTAGATTTAGTTAACCTATCGAGCATTATCCCTGATGTTTGTTTCCTCTTGCGCCTAGGTTCTAGTCCAACAACAAACATAGGAAGTGTTAGTGTACATCAAACTGTGAGACTACATATAAAGAAGCATGCAACTGTAACTTGACTCCAGCAACTACCTTCTTATTGTTGAAGCTCACAAGGTTCATCTAATATTGCCAACTCGTCTTGTGTCAAGAGTGCTTGGGAAGTAGTGTCAGGTGGCAAGGGAGCTTGGGAACGTGCTGCTAGCTCAGTTGACGCACGAGTGCGTCGTGTAGCTGGTAGTACTGTGGTAGGTGTTGCAAGAACTAGGGTTGTCTCTGCTTGTTTGGTGGCAGCTATTTGTTTCTGTTTGTCTTTTTTTGCAACCCTTGTAGCATGGGATGATGGGATGCCATGTTTCTAGAATTTTCTGCTGGACTTTGACCTTCTATTGCACCATCAGTACCAGCAGAATCTACAAGATTCATCCGCTTCTCATTCCCTACCATTCTGTGTTTCTTCCTCTTTCTCTGTGCCATGTTAAGTCAAGCCGACAAGAAAAACGAATAACAATTTAGTTTTTCAGAACAAATTGATGCGTGATGCAGACGAACTGAACTTTGATGTTAGACAACCACATGATAGGAGGATGTAATATGTATGAAAAACAGGACATAAGAGATAACCAGAACTATAATGTGTAAACTAAGAAGAAGACATTTCACTAAATTAGAAGCAATGCAATGGAAGGTAGACACCATATGAAAGATGCTACAAATATCACTCTGCCAAGTTAACAGTGTCTCATCATAAATGGCATTTAAACAAATGTGAAGCAGTACAAGAAATAAAGCATATGCAAGATGCAAACAACATCACACTACCATGTTAGAGGTCTCTCGTCAATAGTGCCAGTGCATATTCACAGCATTGCATATTCACAGCTTATGATGTATAAACTAAGGAGAAGGCATTTCAACAAATTAATAGCAATGAAAGCTAGACACCATATGAAAGATGCAACGAATATCACTCTACCAAGTTAAAATTGTCTCGTCATAAGTGCCATTTCAACAAATTAGTAATACAAGCTAGAAAAGAATGAGAGATGTAACCTATATCACACTCCGAAGTCAAACGTGTCTTATGATAAGTGATTGTTGCAGGTTACACAACAGTAGTAATTTGATGTAAGAACATAGTGTGATAGACAGATATTGTATGTTCTAGAAACAGGAACACGTGTCTTATTCAAGTATAATGTGTAAAGTAAGCAGATGGAATTTAACAAAATTAGAAGCAATACAAGCTAGACATCACACATAACATGCAACCACATATAACAGTGCCAAGTTAGAGGGAGCACTCGTGATGCTACACTAGGGGAGACGTGCTCATATAAACACAGCTTTGTTGAGTGTCTATGCATGTGTTGTCTTGGAAATCATCTTTGGGGTGTGGAGGAGTAGAAACTGTAGAGGCCCTCCGTTCGGAAGGAGCACCTTTATCCGCTGCCTTGCTAACTTCCTTCCGCTTTATTGATTTTTAATTGTCAAGTAAAACCGACAAGAAAAAGCAATAAGATTCTCTCTTCAGAACTCATTCATGCATGATACTGACAATCACTACTTTGATGTAAGGAAAACACATGATACCAGGATGGAATATGTACGAAAAATAGGACAGCATGTCATGTTCACCACTCTTTTTGTAAACTAAGCAGAAACCATTCCAGCAAATAAGAAGCAACCAATATGACTCTGCCAAGTTAAAAGCGTCCCATCATAAATGGAATTTCGATAAATTAGAAGCAGCGCATGCTATAAATCATATGAAAGATGCAACTAATATCACACTGCATATACTAAAGGTGTCTCGTCATGTTGATTGATGCAGGATACAAAAAAACAATAGTTTTATGTAAGGACATGCTTAATAGACAGATGTACTATGTACTAAATACAGGAAGGCATGTCACATTAACAGGTAAAATGTATAAGCTAAGCAGACTAGCACATGCAGTTTAACCAGACTGGAAGAATTACAATCTAGACACCATATGCAACATACAACCACATATCGCGTTGCCAAGTTAGATCAAGCACCTTTGATGCTACTGTAGGGGAAATGCTGTAGTCAACTACAGAGCTACGTTCACTATCTTCATCTAGCATTTCTATTTGTTGAGAATCATGTCGGGAGGCTGACGCTGCATTCTTTAAATGAAGAGTAGTCCCCTTGCCTGCCTGCCTCGTCATAAGTGATTGATGAGGGATACACAAGAACATTAGTTTGATGTAAGAACATGGTTAATACACAGATGTACTAGTATGTACCAAAAACAGAAAGGCATGTCATATTCAAAGGTATAATGTGTAAGCTAAGCAGATGCAATTTAACCAAATTGGAAGCAATACAAGCTAGACATCCGGCTGGAGTGGTGAGCATGATCATCTAGGACCTGAGAGCCTGGTGGGAGGCGGGCTGCTTCGCCACCATCGCAGCTTTTTAGTTGGCTTCCAGGTGATGCCTATCTTTGCTGGGCTTGTCACTGGCTCGGCCAGTGCCCTGACAAGCTATTTTCTTCTGGTGCTCATGGGATGGTGGTTCATGTAAAAAAATATCTTTCCTTATCTTACCGACTTCGGCCTTTCGAATACAAGCTAGACACCATATGTAACATGCAACCACATATTACACCGCGAAGTTAAAGCAAGCACCTGGTGTCGGTGTCAAAAACGGCAGATCTTGGGTAGGGGTCCCGAATTGTGCGTCTAGGCCGGATGGTAACAGGAGGCAAGGGACACGAAGTTTTACCCAGGTTCAGGCCCTCTCGATGGAGGTAAAATCCTAGGTCCTGCTTGATTAATATTGATGATATGTGTAGTACAAGAGTAGATCTACCACGAGATCAGAGAGGCTAAACCCGAGAAGCTAGCCTATGGTATCATTGTGTTGTTCTACGGACTAAAACCCTCCGGTTTATATAGACACCGGATAGGGTTAGGGTTACATAGAGTCGGTTACAATGGTAGGAGATCTACATATTCGTATCGCCAAGCTTGCCTTCCCCGCTAAGGAAAGTCCCTTCCAGATACGGGACAAAGTCTTCAATCTTGTATCTTCATAGTCCAGGAGTCTGGCTGAAGGTATAGTCCGGCCATCCGGACACCCCCTAATCCAGGACTCCCTCAGTAGCCCCCGAACCAGGCTTCAATGAAGATGAGTCCGGCGCGCAGATTGTCTTCGGCATTGCAAGGCGGGTTCTCCTCCAAATTCCATGTACCTGTTGAATAAAGTCCGGTTTCTTGTAAATGTTGCGCTCCTTGGCTTCTACGCCCAATAATGGTCGTCTCCCACGTGTCAAAAGAATATGAAAAGTCTGAGTGTTTTTACATCCACACCCCTAGCCGCCTAAATGAGCCGCCCATTTAAGGGGACGATGATCTAGATCCAAACCACACCTTCTCCCCTTCGCGAGTGTTCATCAGAGCGCATCTGACAAAGGTCCATTCCACCATGGCCAGCCGTCGCAACTCCTCCCTTCGCCCTTTCAGCCCTAAGCCTAGATATTGGGAGAGATGCTCCATCCCGCATAGCGAGCTAGTGACACTCCAGACCAAGGGATTTCTCCCCCCGTCCTATATGGTCCCGGTTCGAGCCGGTCTTGCCGTTTATAATGGTGGAGAGCAAGCTTAGAGTGCCCCCAATCCTTCCCAAGGAGAGCGGGTATGCCTTGTCCCTTATCTAATAAGAGGGCTCGGATTTCCAATCCATCCGTTTCTCCGGGGCTTAATGGAGTACTATGGCCTCCAGCTACACAATCTCACGCCTGCCTCCGTATTGCATATCGCGGGCTTCGTAGCCCTCTACAAGCTATTTTTGGGTGTTGAGGCTCATTTCGGGCTGTGGAAAGAGCTATTCTGCCTTGTGCCCCGTTCTCGGAAGGGGTTAATGTATCAAGTGGGTGGAGCCGAAGTGTGGCGCATCCTCGGGACCGGATACCTATCCGGAACCCCAAAGAAGGCGTCCAAGGACTGGCCTTTTGAATGGTTTTACATAGAGGACGTCCCACTGCCGGATCCTGTCCGGATCGGCCTCCCTGAGTTTGACAGTGTCCCACTGAAGAAGCGCCTAAGTTTGACAGTGGCCGGATAAGATTGTTAGCTCATTCCGGACTGACCATGATCGGGGTCATGGCCGCATGCATCATGCGAGGGGTGCAGCCGCTACAGTATAAAGGCCACCCCATGTGGGACTTCAACGGGGAGGACGACACCACCCGCTATGGCCATAAGGGGCCAGATTCGGCTGCGGCTCTAATAAAGGCCTTGTCCGCTTTGTACAAGGGAGAAGAGGAGGATTTTCTCCGCGTCGACCCAAAGGGTGGATTTTCTATGTACAATCCTCCAAGCTGGGTAAGTGGTCGCATCTTGCCCATCATTTTTATATCCCATTGTTAAATATTCAGTCTAGCGACTTCAACGCAAGAACTGCCCCAGGCTGTTAAAAAATAAACAGCCCTCCTCCACAACCCGAGGACCCAGGACGGTCCCTCGACCCGGACTCTCAAGAGGATCCGGACTTTTTGGTGGAGCTGATTGATGGAGTGTTCCATCAATTGAGCAAGGACAACGCCTTGGTGGCCATTATGGCTGATTATCCAGAGCTAATCCCGGCCTCCCAGAAACGGGAGGCCGAACCTGTGGCGACAAGCCAACGAGGGGCCGCAGGGCCCCGTGGGCGGAAAAGAGGTGCAGTCCGGACCGAGGCACCAGCGCAAAGGTATGGCGCGCCCCCTTATCCCAGGTGTTATACCTTCGAGGCATATTAACACTTGTGCTCTCTTCAGGACAAAGAGACCTTGCCGAACTATATTCAGAGAGACTGCCAATCGCGCCTCCACCTGCCAGGCTCCAAAGCCTGGTCCGGAAGCGGAGCCGAACACAAGGCGCGCACCGGACGCTCCTCCGATGGAGGATGTGGACAGGTTGTCTGCCACCAACTCTGAGGTGGAGAGTGCCATGAACCACAGGCGTCACCGGACAATTCTTCGCTACGCTTGTTTCTCCCAAGAGGCGTTAGATGCCTTCAAGTCGGGAGATGCGTTCCTCCGTGCCGCTCAAAATGGTCTAGCCAGAGCCACAGAGCAATATGTAAATGACATACGGGTAAGAAAATTTTGGTAATTATACATATACCAGTAGCCCCCGAGACTTGAAACAGTTAGAATAACTGATTTAAGGATCATTTGTTATGTAGGTTCTTACAGAAAAGAATTCCCTACTGTCTAAGGAGCTGGAAGAGTGCAAAGCCCAACTTGAGGCCGCACTAGCCGCGGCAGGGGTGCCCAAGGAGACCCCCTCTAGTAATATATACTTCGAAAGATAAGTATTTTGCGAAGCATGGCTTGGGTGCGAATCTGACAAATGAAATTGTAGATGGCGCTGGATTGAATCCGGAAAGGCAACACCTCCTACGCCAGCTAAAGGCTGGTGAGAAGGTGCTGACAAAGGTGAGGCAGGAGAAGAATGATCTCCAAGATGCCAACGCCAAGCTGGGCGTCAAGCTGAAAGATGTTTGTGCCCAGCTATCAGACTCCGTTAAGGAGAATCAGCGACTTCGGCACGACATATTTAGTAAGTGCTTGAACGAACCTTTGAAAGAAAGTTCGGCGGGGAATTCGACTAACAGAGCAATGTCTGTAGGTGTGCTAACTGGTCGTCCTGCAGAGGAGATGCCCGGTTCTACGGGTGACCTTCTTCCCGAGCTCTCGCAACTGCTCGATCCAGTTCGGCAGGCGATGCAAGACGTCGCCCAGGCCCTGTGGCCATCCATCTCCATGCCCGAAGGTCTTGGAGAGCTTGCAGAGAAGCTAAAGGGAGCACGGCGGCGCTTCTGATTGTGGAAGATATCGGCCTGCCGTCAAGGCGCTAGGGAGGCCTGGGCCATGGTGAAGACGCGGTACACAAAGGCTGACCCCAACCACATGGCCGAGGTCGGTCCTGTAGGGCCCAATGGGAAGGAGATACCTGTAAGCTTAGTATACAACCAAGTAGAGTTGGCCGCAAAGTATTCCCAACAGGACTGTAAATTAGACAGCCTGTTAGATGGTATTGAAGAGGAATACAATCAGTCAAAATGAATATGTAATTTAATTGACATTTATAATGCCTTCTAGCCGGATTGTAGATCATTTGTCATGGCCGACCTTTTTGCTTCAGCCTCGGGACCTGATGGTCCGGAGTGTGTTCGAATTCTCATGTGGTTATATAGGAACCGGGGAATGCATGGAGACTAGGCGTAGGGGTCATTAGTGCGCGAACAGACAAGTGCCCGACTAGTTATGTTATATTACATGGTTAGTAAGAAACATCTTCCAGGGAGAATAGTTCTGTTAGGGGTTCCTTTCCCTGGGAGGGATGCCCTAAAGTGCATGTCCATGCTGTGAAAAGAAACGCAGGAAAAACATCTGGGGGCGTATAGATAAATAAAATAAAAAAGATCATCTTTAGTTCACCGACCGAATATTCCCTTAAGAACGCTAGCTTTCGGCTTCACCCAGTCCGAGGTACACGTCCGGCTGACCCAGCAGTAACAATCGCAGAGGTGCTCCCTTTACCACCTAGCCAAACAATCGGGAACGTAGGGGTAAGCACAGGAGCCAGGCAACCCAGCTTGGCCAAAACTTAAGTCATATCGATGCATATAATGGTGAATAAAAGGTACATGCGGAATTATGACACATGTGTTGTGCATGAAGCCCATATAAATAAGCTTCTGTTTAAAGAAGCCCCTAGGATGGCTATAAGAAAGAGAGAGAGAAGAAGAGGAATGTAAGACAGGAAGTATACAAAAAATGGACAGAGGAAGGAGACGAACACAGAGTCCGGCGCTAGGCATAGAATCTTCGGAGACGAGCTGCGTTCCATGGGTTCGGCTCTAGTCGGTTATCCGATGCATCTCGCAGGCGGTACGCTCCACCAGTCAGGACTTGGTCAATTATGAAGGGACCTTCCCACTTGGGCTTGAGTTTGTCCTTTTTGTTGTCCGATAGTCGTAGAACAAATTCGCCAACATTGTAATTTTTGGCCCGTACTTCTCTGCTTTGGTATCTTCGAGCCTGTTGTTGATAGAATGCGGAACGGGCTTTTGCCACATCATGCTCCTCCTCCAATGCGTCCAAGATGTCCTACTGATCGAGCTCGGCTTCTCTTTCTTCATACATGCGCACTCGAGGTGAGTCATGAATTATGTGGCAAGGTAAAACTGCCTCTGCGCCGTACACCATAAAGAATGGTGTGTATCCGGTGGTGCGATTCGGCGTGGTCCGCAGCCCCCAGAGTACGGAGTCGAGCTCCTCTACCTAGTGCGTGTTAGATTCCTTGAGGGACCACACTAATCTGGGTTTGATGCCGCTCATGATGAGACCATTTGCACGTTCGAGCTGGCCGTTAGTTTGTGGGTGATAGACGGAAGCATAATCGAGCTTGATGCCCATGTTTTTGCACCAGAGTTTTACCTCGTCGGCCGTAAAGTTCGTGCCATCATCCGTGATGATACTGTGAGGGACGCCGTAACGGTGTACAACCCCGGATATAAAGTCTAACAGGCTTGGCTTCTATCCATTTGGTGAACTTATCCACCATGACCCGTAAGTATTTTTGCTTGTGGGTTCTGCCTTTAAGGGGTCCAACCATGCCAAGCCCCCAGACCGCGAAGGGCCAAGTGATGGGGATAGTTTGGAGGGCGGTGGGTGGCATATGGCTTTGGTTTGCAAAGAGCTGGCAACCGGTGCATCGTTGGACTAAGTCCTGGGCGTCTGCCCGGGCCGTCGGCCAATAAAAGCCTGTACGGAAGGCCTTGCTTACAAGGGACCGAACTGCCGTGTGATGACCGCCGAGTCCGGCATGAATTTCAGCCAGGAGGTTCCGCCCTTCCTCTTTGGAGATGCACCTTTGAAGGACTCCGGTAGTGCTTTTCTTATAATGCTCTCCCTCGTGGACTTTGTAGGCTTTGGATCGCCGCACTATGCGGCGTGCCTCATTTTGGTCCTCGGGGAGTTCCTGCCTAGTGAGGTAGGGGAGGAATGGTTCCGTCCACGGGGCGATAACGGCCATTATTACATGGGCTGAAGGTGTTATTTCGTTGGCAGAGCCTCCAATTGTGTCGGAATGATCGGCGTCGGGCAGTGCGGTTGGGTCCGGGCTATTATTGTTCGGCTCCCCTTCCGATACTATGGATGGCTTGAACAGCCTTTCCAACAAGATGTTGGGGGGACTACATCGCGTTTTGTGCCGATGCGTGCCAAGACATCTACCGCCTGATTATTTTCCCGGGCTACATGGTGGAATTCAAGTCCTTCGAACCGAGCTGACATTTTTAGGACGGCGTTGCGGTAAGCTGCCATTTTTGGATCCTTGGCATCGAAGTCTCCATTTATTTGGGATATTGCGAGGCTCGAGTCCCCGCGCACCTCTAGGCGTTTATGGATACTGCCATCCGGAGACCATGTAGAAGGGCCTCATATTCGGCTGCATTGTTGGAGTCCGTGTACATAATCTGGAGTGCGTATTGAACTGTGTCTCCTGTGGGGGACATCAAAACGATGCCATCCCCCAGTCCGGCCAACATCTTGGAGCCGTCAAAATGCATGATCCAATTTGAATATGTGCCATACTCTTTAGGGAGTTCGGCCTCCGTCCATTCTGCGACGAAGTCGGCCAAGACTTGCGACTTGATGGCTCGCCGTGGCTTGTAAGTTATGTCGAATGGGAGGAGCTCAATGGCCCATTTTGCAATCCGGCCTGTTATTGAACACTCTTGAAAGTACTGTTGTAGCTTCCGGGATGCCATGAATACCGCGTACGCAATCTTTTGATAATGCGGGTACCGTGATTTGCAGGGAGTGAGTACAGTGGACACATAATAGACCGGCTTTTGAAGGGGGAATTTGTGTCCATCCGTTTCTCGTTCGACGATGAGCACTGCGCTTACAACCTGATGTGTTGCTGCAATGTATAATAGCATTGGTTCGCCAATGTTTGGCACGGCCAGGACTGGGTTTGTTGCCAGTATGGCTTTTATTTCGTCGAGTTCGGCCGTGGCTGCATCCGTCCATTCGAAGTGTTCGGTGCACCGAAGGAGGCGGTAAAGGGGTAGGGCCTTTTCTCCCAAGCGGGAGATAAAGCGGCTTAGAGCCGCCACGCATCCGGTTAATTTTTGTATTTGTTTGAGGTTCTTTGGGATATCCAATTGTGACAGAGCTCGGATCTTGGCTGCATACAATGAATCCCAAGAGCTTTCCGGCTGGGACGCCGAAAATGCATTTTTCCGGATTGAGCTTGATGTCGTATGTTCGGAGGTTATTGAATGTGAGCCTCAAGTCGTCTACTAGAGATTCAACATGTCTTATTTTGACGACCACATCATCTACATATGCCTCCACTATTTTGCCGATCTGGTTTGCCAGACATGTCTGAATCTTGCGCTGATATGTTGCGCCGGCATTTTTTAGCCCGAAGGGCATTGTGTTGAAGCAGAATGGGTCGTATGGTGTGATAAATGCCGTTGCGGCTTGGTTTGATTCTGCCATCTTGATTTGATGGTAGCCGGAATATGCGTTGAGGAAACACAACGAGTTGTGTCCTGCAGTAGCGTCGATAATTTGATCGATGCGGGGGAGGGGGAAGGGATCCTTTGGGAAAGCCTTGTTAAGGTCTTTAAAATCAACACACAGGCGCCAGGATTTGTCCTTCTTTGATACCATCACCAGGTTTGCTAGCCAGTCCAGATGTTTTATATCTCTGATGAATCCGGCCTCCAATAGCTTTGCTAGCTCCTCTCCCATGGCATGTCTCTTAGGTTCGGAGAAACGCTGAAAGCTTGCTTGACAGGTTTGAATTCTTTTAGGATGTTTAAGCTGTGCTCGGCCAGCCTGTGTGGGATTCCTGGCATGTCTGAAGGGTGCCAGGCGAAAATGTCCCAGTTCTCTCATAGGAACTCTCGCAGTGCGGCATCTACATCAGGGTTTAAATGTGCCCGATGGAAACTGTTTTATTGGGGTCCGTTGGGTGGACCTGGAATTTGACTAGTTCATCTGCCGGTTTAAAGGAGGTGGACTTGGATCTTTTGTTGAGTACCACGTCGTCTCTATTCACCGTGGAGCGCAGCGCAGTCAGTTCCTCAGTCGCTAGGGCTTCGGATAGTGCCTCAAGGGCCAGTTCGGCTGTCTTGTTTTCAGTGCGGAGTGCTATGTCCGGATCACTAGCGAGAGTGATGATCCCGTTGGGCCTGGGCATCTTGAGCTTCATGTACACGTAATGGGGTATTGCTTGGAAGATTGTAAACGCTTCCCACCCTAGCAGAGGAAGGAGACGAACGGAGCCACATGGAACATGACCTCTTCGGACCTGTATTTATCTGGCGTGCTGAACACCACATCTAGTGTGATTTTTCCTGTACAGCACGCTTCCCGACTGGGGATTATTCCTCTAAAGGTTGTGCTGCTTCGCTTAATGCGGTTCCGGTCTATTTCCATTTTTTGAAGGGTTTCCTCGTAAATGAGGTTCAATCCGCTGCCGCCGTCCAAGAGTACCTTGGTAAGACGAAAGCCGTCCATTATTGGACTGAGGACCAAAGCAGCTGGTACTCGGGCAGTTCGGAATTTAGGTTCATCACTGGCGTTAAAGGTAATAGCCGTGTCACTCCATGGGTTTATTGTTGCCACTTGGTAGATTTCGGCAAGGTTGCGGAGTGTCCTTTTTCGCATGTTATTTGATGCAAAAGTCTCAAAGACTATTAATACCGTATTGGTGTCTCTGGGGTGGCTTTCTGTGGCCTCCGGAATTAGGAGATCTTTGCCAATTTTGGCCACCTGCCGGAGTATCCAACATGCTCTAAGGCTGTGAGTTGGTGTGGCGTCCTCTGTACTGTGAATTTTACAGGGTCCATTAAGACATCCTTCCAATACGGTTCCATGCCCTGTAGAGGGTTTTTGCTTTTTGGTGTTTGACCCGGGTGTCTGGTGATGATGTACCCTTTTATTTTGGACTAGGTTTGCATTCAGGGCCGAATTATCCCAAAATTTTATTTCAGTTTTCCAGACGCTTTCCATCGCACAGTACTTTCGTACTATGGACGCCAAGTCAGCGAAGCGTGTAATATCACAATGACTTATGGCGTTGAGGATTCCCTTGTCCGTGTAATTATTGCAGAAGAATGAAATCGCGTCTTCCTCGCGGCAGTCCTTTATCCTGTTCATAACCAGGAGGAATCTGGCCAAGTAATGATGTACTGTTTCTTCGGGCTCTTGCCTAATTTTGGATAGATCGCTAATGTTCGGGTGGGTGGGTGGAATTAAATCCGAAGCCTCACCCCATCTGAGGCTCAGAGGCCGAGGAATTTCCGAACTCGGAAATTTGGATTCCTGGATGTTGTCCAATGAATCCAGTCCGTCGCCTGACTCTAAGTTCAGGTCTTGAGTGATATCCTCCCCGCCGCGGGTATCCGGCTTGGAGGGATCGGGAATCCGGACGTAGCTAGTCCTTAAGATAGATGAGGGGTCGCCGCACTGTCCCTCTACCACAGCAACATGATGGGTGACTTGGGGAGAGTTAATCTCTCTCAGATCGGGCTTGGGCCCAATCTGGTCGTAATCCGTAGCGACTCCCAGGGCGGCGATGCAATCCAAGAGCTCATTAATGGAGGAGAGGTCCATTGGATCTAACTGCTCGGCGAGTACCGAGCTGACATGAAGATTGTTTTCGATGGCTCGAGAGGTCATTGTCGGCGCAGAAGCCGAACAGGCGGTCATAAGAAAACCACCTAGCTGGAGGGTTTGGCCGATAGCCAAAGCTCCCTTAGCAATGGTGTCGTCTTTAAAGACGGGGCGAGGCATCCTTCCTGATGGCGACGACACAGAGGAACTCTCAATGAAAGCACCAATGTCGGTGTCAAAATCGGCGGATCTCGGGTAGGGGGTCCCGAACTGTGCGTCTAGGACGGATGGTAACAAGAGGCAAGGGACACAAAGTTTTACCCAGGTTCGGGCCCTCTCGATGGAGGTAAAACCCTACGTCCTGCTTGATTAATATTGATGATATGGGTAGTACAAGAGTGGATCTACCACGAAATCAGAGAGGCTAAACCCTAGAAGCTAGCCTATGGTATGATTGTGTTGTTCTACGGACTAAAACCCTCCGGTTTATATAGACACCGGATAGGGTTAGGGTTACATAGAGTCGGTTACAATGTAGGAGATCTACATATTCGTATCGCCAAGCTTGCCTTGCACGCCAAGGAAAGTCCCTTCCGGATACGGGACGAAGTCTTCAATCTTGTATCTTCATAGTCCAGGAGTCCGGCTGAAGGTATAGTCCGGCCAGCCGGACACCCCCTAATCCAGGACTCCCTCACCTGGGATGGTGGTTCATTGCGAGAGAGGTCATCAACTCCAGAGCTACGTTCCCCGCCTCCATCTGCTGACACTACACCCTTTAAAGCGTTGAAACGCGTCTTGCCTAGCCGCACACCAAAATGGAGCGACTTCTCTCTTTTCTTTTTGGCTTCTCTCATGGCAGCAGAGTAAGAAATACCCTTGCATAAAAACACAACAATGAGAGTAAGGGTGAAGTGTGTGCAGAACTAGTGCACTGTAAAAGTAGCAGATAGCAGGTGGATGAAAAATAAATGACAGGAGACATATGATAGCTCTACAACATTGCATGGCAAACAAAATTAGATTCTACTATGTATGTTTTTGTAATATATGAGCACAGGAAATGCAGGTACTCCTCCAGCACACCACCACATGTGGTCATATCTAAGATAACAGTCGATTGAAAATAAATAGTTCAGTCGATTTTTTTAATGAACCGTCCGATCTATAAGGAACGGGCAGATGGCCTTCGTCTACCTCCCGCCAGTCACTATTGATGATCTTTCTCGAACCGCCAGCGACCACCGGCCCAGACCCCTGCCTCCGCCGCCCCGCCCTCCCATCGACCTCACACCACCGCCGTGCTTGGCAGCGCCCCATGCCATCCCTTTAATCCCGGCCAGTAGCTCTAGGCCGCACACACCCCTAAGATAAACACCAAGGCGCTGCTTCCCGACGTAATAGGCGTACTAGCACCTGTTACGCTGGGGAATGCTTCCGTTAATTGGGAATCGAGTTGCCAGAAATTGAAATTCAGGGGGCGACAGACCTCTAGCTATGGTGAAATAGTATATGAGGAGAAACCTTGTGCATCGCGAGTTACTAGGAACATCTAGTATCAAGAAGAAGCGGTCAACTAGTGTCTTCTGTGGGATGAATATCGTGCAAGCATAGACATAATATTTGCACGAATAAGGGAACAGGAGTACCTTTTTCGGTTGCCGGTGTGGTCACCTCCACAAGTCGCGCCGATTTTCTTCTTTTTACCGGGGAAACCGATGTTCTGGAGGGTGCAGGTTTGGACGAACCCATGGCCAAATTGGTGACTGTGTTGCCGTGGCCGTATGTTGGCAGAGGGGAAGCAGATCCGAGGCGGCGAAGGACGGCGTAGCAGGAACAGCTCCTGCGCGGTGGAGGGTGGCGAAGTTGGAGCGGCAGCGGTGAGGCGCAGGACGGCGTGGTTGAACTGGCTCGAGTACGGACGGCTCGGCCTCGTCTTCAACTACTGGCCGTGGAGGGCGTTGCAGTGGACGAAGACGTAGGGGTATCATCTCCGGCGTGATGGAGGAGGGCGGCGGTTGATGGGTGGGATGGGGTGGCAGACGAAGGACGCCGGGGTTTCGCGGCTGGTGGAGAGGTAGTTTTGGCGCCCACGGAGTACGAATGGGGAATCGAACGGGTGGGGGGGAACCATGTTTCGGTCTGGGACGCGCTTGTTTTTGGCTTTTTTGAACAGAAATGGGACGCGCTTATTTGAAATTTGGGGAAAGTACAAACTTTGCCCCCCTCTTAAATTTCGGACCTACTACAGGTCGGGGGTAGGATGGTAATCCCAGGTGTCCCAAATAGTGGGCGGGAGCGATTTCGGCCGCGCGCATGTGTGCTTAGGCGGCCATTGTATTTGAATGTTTTTTGGATGTGGTTGCGTGGCGTCTAGATGAAGGTACAAACCTACCCCGGTTTAGACCTTTGGACGTCGGGCCGGTAGGTTTCACGGGTCAGAGTTATTAGAAAAGTAATTTCCTTGTACTACCAAACATTGGTCTCACGCGGTTTGAATCGAGTAGAGGCTCTTTTGGCGCTTCGTTCGAAATTTTGAAACACAAGCATTCACGTTTAGAGTACTCTTGAACTATGAGGATTGACCTAAATATACAACATTATGTTTGACCTTGTATGTTTGAAAACCTCATTAAATTATCCGCTTCTTTTTGAAATTTTGACACTTGAAAATCCTATAACTACGATTATTTTGGAATGGAGGAGCTAAATTTGAATCTATTTTGTACACGACTACATATGCTATTATGTACAAAATCAGAGCAAAGATTGGTGCCCCCATAATTTAGGCATGGTTTACAGATGCCATGATATCAAATTCAAATAACTGAATGGACTTCATGTTGAATTCGATTTTTTAAACCACCTTAAGTTGACTTCAAATGTATGCTAGTTCATAGGTAGTAGCTATTTATAATGCCCATTGTGTAACTTTCGTATGTATAATGTGCTTTACACACACAACATGAACTATACTCACATTTATATTCGATTGCTAGAGCGATGCATTGTCTGGAGTTTAAAATACTAACTATGTGGATAAATTGTGTCGAATAATAACATAGACATGCTCAAATTCGATAGAGTCTAGATGTCTGATGGATCAATGACCGCTGCTTATGCGAATTGCAAATATCATGATCCCATCCTAATATTTGGATACAATTTATATCTTTAATCAATGTGTAGAGCAGTCTTCTACGTGTAGTTTCACTCTCCATCGGTGGTCTCTCACACATGCTCACACACTCTCTCCCGAGGTGTCTTTCTCGCACACATGCTCTAGATATAACCCTCCCTCCCTCTCGTAACCATTTACAATTGTTTTCACTAACCTTTATCACAAGCACTCTTCCTCTCGCAAACATAAACACGCACAATCCTCATCGACCCTTTCTATATACATGGACCTGCCTACGTGTCTCATGTACGCACATTATCTTTACGCCTGTCTCTCACGCATTGTCTCACACCTCTCTTCCTAATCGATGAGTATGATTCAAGCAGAGCATTCTGTAGGATGCCCCTTAAAGTTAGGTTGGATGAATAGTAATATCAGAGATAAAGGGGTTACCTTAGTCCGAGAACCTAGGGTTACAAATCCTAGCCGGCTTTGTCAGTGGACAAAGAGTCCTTCACAATTCTTCTATCTTTGTCTTGTACGACTAGTCATCCATGGGTCTTCCTAAATGCACCACGGGCCGACCAATGTGGCGCATGAAGAAACAGAACGAAGGGCCTCATCTCGACCCACCGGAACTCACGCGGTGACACACCCTCTGCCCCCACGTCTCATTATCTTCTCACACCCACACATACCAACACAAACACCACACACATAGAAAAGTTCTCCTGGTGCCTCTATTCCCTCCCCCCTTGCATATACACACTCAAGGGAATAGAATCTCTTGTCGTGACGTCATATTCGTCTCTCTCTCTAGACCACTCTCATTTCTCGTGCTATCTCTCCCACGCCCCCCCGTCGGCCCCTCTATCCATGCCTCTCTCGAATACGTAATACACACAGATACCTCTCTAGGCCCCGCCAAATGCATCAACTACACATTCACACATGTTACATCACGTACCCCATTGATCTAAAAAGCCCTCTCTTCACATTTATTTCGCATACAACATTCCTTTTGAATAAAGTGTGGCCAAAAAATATTTTAGAGTTTCTACATATATACAACATTACAAAGTTATATGGAGGAGTACGAACGCTAATTTGCATTGCATAGTGCCCACAATGATATTTATTCTGCACTGTGAATTTGTATATTTTTATACTATATACAAAGTTAGTCATAATAAAGAGAGACGAAGAGCATCTCTCTCTCCATCGCATACCCCCCTGTACGCCCCTTTCACATATGCACACAAAACTATCTCCAGGTCCTCTAAAAGTGAGCCCCCAGAAAATTCACGCATGTTTCATCTTTCTCTCGCGATATATGCAATGACGATCATTGTATTTGAAGCGAAAGCACGATACGTACATTGGACTTCAGAATCCACTAATTACGGTCACCATTTACGTTTAGTGGTTATTATGCAGTCACGGGCTCACCGTACAACTCTGTATTTGCTCATGACATGACTAGTTGACCAGTGAAATGCTCCACGTGGCACCTCTAGTGTTGCATCACATTATCTCACTACCATCGTGCCCACCTGTCGACTTGTATCTACTCTACATCTACACTCTTATAAAAATCATAATATACACTCTTATAAAAAATAGAGTTGGTGAAGATGGTGTGCCTGCCATCCTACAATATAGGCCATCCGATTTATATCTGACGGATAGGAAAGAAACTATGGCAATTTTGCAAAAAGGTACCCACACACCTCTCCACATTTGCAAATAAGGCCTTCCCTCGCTCATCCTTTTCTCTCACAAGATAAACAAGTCATGCAAATGCATCTTGATGTTACATGCAGCGCACGGGCATCTTGCTAGTAAGAATGAAAACAAACGACAAAAAAAATATTTGGACGGTGGTTCGAAGTCATGACCGCGGGCACAGCGGACAAGGTGGCCTTGTATTGGTATGCTGAGCCATCTGTTTTAACACACAGGAGCTGGTGTGGTGATTATACACACATGCATGCATGCACACGAACTGCATCCACACAACACTCACACAAACACATGCACCCACGCACGCACGCAACACTCACACGTACACACGCAGCCACGCACGCACGAAACACTCACACGCATGCATGCATGCACACACCGGTACACCACACGACCAACACACACTCTCACGCTCAAGTGGTCAACCTACACGTGCATGCGCACACATCAGGCCCTGACAGACACATACACAACTAGGTGATTCCCGCGCACGGGTTGGAGCCTTGTCGCGCCTGCGTAAATTTGTGTTCATCTGACCTTTTGCCTATGCAAACTGACAGGTGGGACCCACAACGAACGTGGTCAATTTAACTAGTCAACATGGCACCGTGCGGACTATTTGGCCGGTCAACAGAGTGCAATCCGATGCTGAGCTGTGAGCAAGTGACCGTATAATCACCGCAAAACATATATAGTGACCGTAATCAGCTTATTCTGAAGTTCGGTGACCGTATTACGCTTTTCTCTCTATAGTCCCTCCAAAACTACATCTGTACCCGTTCCCGCATGTTACATCTAACAACTATGCAATACAGCACTACTACTACACTCTAACACAACAAATCATATGTGTTTTTAGTTTTACTAGATATCATATTGTTACTTATAATTATTCAGTTTGCATACATTAAAATTGCCTTTGAAATGTATGGCTAGTATCATCTACCGCGCGGGAAAAATCCCGCCCTTTCCTGTTTAATCGGGTTTGTATCGATGGATCATGCGAAACAGCAAAACTATAGTACTATACAGTACAAGTGACAGTTCACTGGGCCGTCGTGTCGTCTACTCCTCCGTCATAAGAGTGGAGCGCTCGCTTTCATAAATCTTCTAGTCCCTTTCACCGACATGTGGGACATCAAGCTACCGGGTCCACGTGCCATACTGGAATATAGCACAGAGCAGCCAGGGTGAAGCACCCCAGTCATGGCGACGGCGTAGTAATGAGCAATGAGGCGTCAAATCATAAAGCTGCACCTTTCCCGCAGTTAAGTTGGAGGGACGAAGCAACCATCATTTCACTCATTGCTGAATCCTCTTCTCCCTCATCTTCTTCAACTTAACCACGTGTTGCTTCTACCATTGTTCTGCTTCATGTGGCACGCAGATCGGCTTGGTAAAGCACTGGCACATGGGACCGCATGTTAGCAAACCGCCAGGACAACGTCCTATGAAAATAAGAAGCCTAATCCTAGACTTACAAAGGGCTACGTAACTGCTACATATACTTTCCATCTAATCTATATGTGCCCCCCTGATTTTCAGGTGGGGTGGGCCTAATCCTCTCTTTTAATCCAATCAAATAGTCCCACATCACATAAGTTCGTAACTTTATGTAAACTATTACGCGGATGTAGCATTGCTTAAATAAGAAACCTCCCCCGCCATCTGCGCGGCAAAATCACCTCCTTTTTACTAATCTGGATTCTATAATTTTTAGATCAATATAATTGAGATTTGTATAGATAGCACACAGGAGCAAAACCAAGTGATACGGTTAAGGGCATCCACAATGTGTAGCCAAATGTGAAAATAGCTTTTGGCATCGTGGGAACCATTGTGGACGGTGTTGCGAAAGCCAAAAAGAAGGAACCGAAGCTCCCTAATTGATTGATTGAAGGAATAGAAAAAATGCAATGTCTCTCCTCTTTCTCGCATGCTTGGACGCATGTAGTACAGTATAGAGCATAGAGTCTACTCCCCTGTCCCTTCTATCACAAATCACAAAGCAGTGAGGCATCAAATCACAAAAGCACGGACGAAGCAACCATCATTTCACTCTTCGCTGACTCCGCTTCTCCATCGTCTTCTTCGAGAAGCCATCTCACCGCATTAGTTATAGTAATACTAGTAAAGGACTTCCTGGATGCAAATAAGGCGGTTGTCTCGGCTTGCAGGCGGCACTTGCGAATGACTTACTGTGGTCTCCCTCAATGGTGTTCTACGTTGAACGCACTTCGCCAAACCACCAAAAAGAATATTGTCGATGTCACCGCAATGGGGAAGGAAGTCAAATATAGTTACTACCTCCATTTTTTGTACACAAGGCCAGTATATCAAAATTACAATTTGCAAAGGGCCACTAACACTAATCGAGGCAAAATTGATGGGGTTAGCAACCAAGGACATTAATATCCCCTGCATGCATGCGGAAGTGAGAAGGTTGGTTTGCATGGCGCTGCATTAATCAAGTGATGAGGAGTGAGATGGTTAGCTCTTTGGTCTTTGGAGAAAAAAATACGCATTAATTGACACGTGAAACGAGGATTTGTATCGATTAAATCCCGCGAAGGAAAACCCTGCCTTTCTTTTTTAACACTAGTACTCCTAGTACGTACGTACTTATCCTGTTTGGGTCTAGGCCTTGCATTGGCAAACTTCGCCACACATTTTTGCCAAGCTTGCCTAAAGTTTTCAAAATGAGAAGGAGGTACACTTGCGCACGGCTATCGCGGTCGCACCGCACCCTCACACGGTCACTCCTGCATGCCGCAAACCCAACCAAGGGAATGCACCCTCACTGACATGTGTTGTCGCTTGTGAACACACCAAACTTAGCCATCCTATCGATGACACATAATTTTCGTTCATAGAGTATGTTTATCCAACCGCATGTTGGGGAGTATCTGTACGGCCCGTGCGGTGGTCTGTTGGGGAAGAAGAAGAGGTGAGGAAGAAGAAAAGAAGGGTTAGGAGATGTAGGATATTCATCCAACCACCTGAAATGGTAGACTGACTCAAGTCAGGTGACTTGCATAACAAATATATGTTTTTACACAGCAAAACTATCACAGCTCGCGGAAAAACTATCACTGCTCGCGGAAAGAGACGACCTCGTCGGTTTTTGGCTGCCGGCGCGAACCAGCCGTCGCTGCCGACGTGTGTCTCCGCACCGTGGTTGTCCTGGGCCTCTAGCTACTCGTTCACGCGGAGCGTGCGGGCGCTCTGCATGGACAAGAGCACAGCCTGGTTCAAGTCGAGGACGTCCGGTTCCGCCTGTAGGAGGGCCTCGATGGCAGTGGCATCCGTGCGCTTCGTGTCGAGTCGATCCTCCGCCGCCCGGTTCAAGTCTAGGACGTCCGGTTCCGCCTGCAGGAGGGCATCAATGAGAGCGGCATCCGCGCGCTCTGCGTCGAGTCGAGCCTCTGCCACCTGGTTCAAGTCTAGGACGTCCGGTTCTGCATGCAGGAGGGCCTCGATGGCAGCGGCATCCGCACACTCCGCCTCAAGTTGAGCCTCCGCCGCCCGGTTCACATCCACGACATCCGGTTCCGCCTGCAGGAGAGCCTCTCTGGCAGCGGCATGCGCGTGCTCCGCGTCGAGTTGAGCCTCTGCCTCCCGGTCCTCCTTTGGTATCACCACGTTGAACCGCTGGTCCGCCTGCACCATGGGGGACTCAGACGCCGGCACTAAGTCGACGTCAATCGTCTCATACCCATGGGGGGCCTTCTGCGCCGCGACCTCCGCCATGAACATTGGATCGATTCCTCCTCCTTGTAGCTTGGCTCCATAGAACTCGGGGATTGGCCCGCCGCAAAGCGAGCTTGGGAACAGAGATCTGTGGCACCGACCGCCGCCGCGATTTCTGCGCGGCGCTCCGGCGTCAGCATCTTGTAGTAAGTGATCTTGTGGCGCACCATGGCTTTCCGGCGAACTAGGGGACGCTTGATGCGGGCTAGGGGATCGAAAGGTGGGGGAATGGGCTGGAGATTTGGTGTGGTTTTAGGGCAGTGGCTGGCGTAGGCCGAGTAGTGAAGGTTCTTGTGTGAATAGTGGTTCCGGTGACGACCGGTCAATTAGTTTTGACTGTACATCGCTCTTGTCGCGTTCGCGTTGCAGCCCAGCACGCTGGACCCTCCACGTCGCTCACCGAATGGAACGCGCTTCGTCTTCCGTTTTCGCTCGCTTGTGGGACCGCAGTTGAGAGCAAACCGACGTCCCTCCCACTCCCCTCCCGCGTCATTTATTATACCACCACTCCCTCCATTTTATGCGGAGTAAATAAAAACAAAGGGAGTATACTATGGATGACGATCCCCTGACGTGGCCGAACCCATTGAGTAACTGACATGCGGGGCCTAGCAAGCATGGGGTCCGCCAGTAAGTGACCGAAATGGAGGGTAAGGTAGGGATACCTACGTCAGAGGATCCACTTCCACTATACTTCTTTGACCAAATGTTAGAGTAATAGTATATGACATGAAACTTACACAAATGTTAGAGTAATAATATATGACAGGGTCTAACGCGTTTTTCGAGGCTAACTTTGACAAAATGTTAGAGTAATAATATATGACATGCAACTTACACAAAGCATACGGTCAAATTCGTATGTGAAAGGAGTTTCCAATGATATAATTTTCACATTATACATCTCATGTACTATTAATCTTGTCAATAGTCAAATTGGAAACCATCTCGAGTACAAATCTAGGAGTACATACGAATCTAACAATATTGATTGGGTGTTGTTGAATGTTGATACCTTTTTGATCAAAGTAGATATACTTTGACTACACATAAAACTTATATGTAAACTAGAAAGGATAGGAGGGAGTATATTGTACGTTCAAAAACGAAATGAACATTGAATACCCTTTATATATGATTTGCAGATGATATGATCACAGGTTCATAATTTTGAATCCGCCTTAGGTATCACGTGCCCCCACTCGTTCCCTCTCGATTTCATCTCAGGGTCCGGAGATTTATTAAAAGAGGACTAGGGTGGGTACATACGAATGATACTCGGCAGAATGTTCAAATGAGGCATGCGGGAGGATGGACTCGATTGGAGGGCCACATGATCAATGGAGAAGAGGGTTGGAGAGGAATGAGAAATAAGCAAACGCCACATGACTATACTTGAACGGCTCAAATAAATAATAAGTTGTCTCGCTTGGCCTACATAGTG
The DNA here is from genome assembly GCF_018294505.1 of Triticum aestivum. Taxonomy (NCBI): domain Eukaryota; kingdom Viridiplantae; phylum Streptophyta; class Magnoliopsida; order Poales; family Poaceae; genus Triticum; species Triticum aestivum. The sequence goes on from NC_057794.1 coordinate 53,811,068, forward strand.
AAAGGCCTAATGCGCAACGCGGAGCACTAACGCTCAAATATGGTCGGGAAAACAGGGAAACAGACATGTGGGGCACACCTGTCGGGACGACATAACGCAGACTAGTCTAATGGAGGAGCTGGCCCACGACCTCCTCGCCACCGACAACCGTTCATGTGGGTCGTTGGGGCCAACAACGGGGCGCAGCTCCAGCACCGCCTCTGGACACGGCGACCACGGTGAGCGACACGCTCATATCGTTGCTAGACACGGTCGGTTTCAGTTTGCCGAGGGTGGCGTTAGCTAGTGCTGTGGCACGACCAACAGTATGTTTGGTTTGTGCCTAAGGTTGCCCCATCAAAGAATTGGGTAGCCAAAATTTTGGTTGAGGTATTGGTTGCCCATGATTTGGCCGACATTGGCAAGAAAAATGAACTTGAGTTGGCTAGAGTTCATTGGCATGCCAAAGAAATGGCAACCATCCAAACAAACACCAATCTTTGGGTCATGACCAAAATTTTGGTTGAGGTATTGGTTGCCCATGATTTGGCCGACATTGGCAAGAAAAATGAACTAGAGTTGGCTAGAGTTCATTGGCATGCCAAAAAATGGCAACCATCCAAACAAAGACCAATCTTTTGGTCATGACCAAAATTTTGGCAAGGTGCACTTTGGCCACAATCCAAACACACCCCAACACCCGGCTCATCGAGGATGCACGGGGTGCCGCGACGCGTCCGTGGAGTGGTGTAGCACGGCCAACTACATCCTCGGGACCTGAGACCATGCCGGGTCGTCTTGGTTTTTCAATGACATGCGGGGATCGCATGTGAGCAAAGGGCATCTCCAACGTTGCCACGACCGCAGCTGACTACCCTAGCACACCAAAACCCTCGTCCCTCGCGCCATCGCGCGGTGCGTTCCCAGCCGGCACCAGCTGCCCGCATTCATGCCATCTGTTCGTATGTCGTCATTAAGAGGCTCGGTGCCCGCGGAACCATCTCCGGTGACTTAATGACGTACCCGGACGCTTGGCCTCACCGGAATGCGCTACTTAAAGCGGCAACGCCCAGCTAACCTCCACACCATAGCGCATCGTCCTCCTACCTGGAACCACATCCGCCATGACCGCAAACGCAAACGCTCTGCGGGAGAGCTTGTCTTCGGGGATGCAGCTCGAGGTCGCCGCCCTCGCTCAAGTCGCCGCACAAGCGGTGGCCATGCTGGCGGCCGATGACGGGAGCACCATCAGCCACGCGTCCTACATGCCGCCGCCCAACGTCCGGCACCGCCGAGGTCGGGGACTCCTCCGAGGATGAGTAGGGCATGGGAGGCGGGAGGGCATGGTGTGCCAACTGGCCGGTCCGTCTCCCGTGTTCTACTTTTCCTCGCCGAAGACCGCACCTTCACTTCACGGGTCTTGAACCCCGCCCCTTACATGCAGATCACAGATGGAGGACGTCGGTCACCGTCGTAGAATAGGTTTATGGTCGGCTTTCTTTTATTTTTTTGTCCTATAAAAGTTTGAAATGTAATGAAAATCTACCGGGTTTGCATTAATCTCGGCCGGTGTATATGAACTTTCACAATAATATACATATTGTAGGAGTACTAGCAAGAGTCCCGTGCGTTGCACGTAAGATCAAGATCTTGTGGGAGAAAAGGATGAACGAGGGAAAGCCTTTATCTGCAAATGTGGAGAGGAGTGCGAGTAAATTGTCATAGTTTCCTTCCTATCCGTTAGATATAGATCGGACGGCCTATATTGCAGGATCAGACACATCTTTCTACATCTACGGGAACCTACGAAAGGGTTAACCTAAATTGCCTCTCTCTATCCTCCCCTGATTTTCATGGTGGTGGGCCCCTCCCTTCCCCCAATCTACAATCAGCAGCTCACACGTTTCACATTACGTTAATTACGTAACTGGGATTACGTAGGTGTAGCATTACTCGCCCTAAAAACCCAACTAAGCCAACCGCCCAGCATATCGCGCGGGAAAAGACCCGGCCGCGCCGTTTTAGTCAGGATTACCGGATTACTAGTAGTAGCATCGATGGATCGCGTGAAGCAACAGATTTTTTTTGAGGGGGCGAAGCACCTAGTTTAAAAGGAAAAAATGCGGTACACTTATACCACTCCTGTCGCGGTCGCATTGCACCCCACACACGTTTGGTCCTTCACACGGCTCACGCAAACGGAACGCGCTTCGGCTTGCCTCTTCACTGACATGTGGGACTGCACTTGGAGAAACCGACCATGCGCCAAACTCCCCCCGCCTGCCGCGCGAAAATCCTCCCCCACCCCCCACACCAAAAAATTCCCCTCAAATCCGATTCAACCGCCCTTCGGCCAACTAGCCAATAATATTCCGCAAACCCCCTCCCCCTTGTCCCCCTCCACTCCATTCGCTCTGCCAAAGCCGCCCTCCCCGCCGCGCTGATACGTCGGCGCCGCGGTTCGGTGATCCTCTCGCTCCCACATTACGCTCTCGTAGACTGCCGTCCTTTAGCCGCGCCGCCACCTATGGCTACGTTCTTGTGGAGGCGCACGGCGGTCAGCGCCGCCACCGCTGGCGACGTTCGTGTGGAGACGCACGGCAGTCAGCTTCTCCCACGGTATGCGCATTCTAGACTGAGGCCCCGTTCATGTCGGTGTAGCGCTGAATGTTAGCTGATAGACGCTGTTAATCTCACTGCTTGCCGAAGTAGTTTACTGTTAATATGCTCTGATTAAGAAGCTTCCATGCCCTGTTCTACACTCAATCTGCTTAGCTGAGATGGCATGCCAAGGCCGATTAGTTGCTAAAATATCCTGCCATATATTTATTGTGACGTAGACTGCCATGGTCTAGTAGCCAATCTGTTAGCTGAAATAGCTCTACACCGTTTTATACTCGGTCTTTGTTGCCGCGATGGCCTTCGATAGTTTGATGGTTGTGTGCTCGGCCTCATTGACTACTGAAACAGCTAGCCATAATTTGGCACTCAAATCTGTTTGCTGAATTAGCTTTGCGTATATTTCGTTACTTAGATCTACTCGTCCAAATATCTTGCCATAGCTTTAGACATCGACCTAGGTATTTTTTTCTGGACTTCATAAAAAAGCATATATGTTTTTCCTATAATATCTAGTAGAAGAACTAATTTGTATGTCTAACAGATGGACAGGACTTGGATAACTTCTGCTCAAAGATTCTCCGCTGCATATGTTGAGGGGGTTGAAAACTTCATGAACTTTATCAGAGCTGAGTACGGTGGTCCGAAATCAGATGTGCTCTGCCTGTGTAGCAGTTGTATGAATTCAGTTACAAGACCCCAGTCAACTGTGCAAAATCATCTACACTTGTATGGGATGTTGGTCACTTATACTGGGTGGGTTCATCATGGTGAAGCTGTGGACGTCAATGTTATTGACTACGTGGAAGCAGCAGATCACCATCTTGATCTGCCTGATGCTCAGGTGGAAGAGGAGGAGGAGGAGGTGGTGGCAGAGCTAGTGAGTTTAACCAACATTGAAACAATGCTATGAAATGCTCGTTCATTCCGTCAACTTCCACCTGCAGAAGAAAAACGGTGGGCCCGCATGTTGGAACAATGCAACGTTGCTGTCACCCCAGGAAATAAGCTGTCAGTATTCTCAGCTATGGTCACCTTTCTTCAGGTGAAGACATCTGAGCAGATGACCAACAAATCATTCGATGCGATGTTGGCTGCTTTCCGCGAATCTTTCCCAGATGCGTCTGAGCTGCCACACACCTAGAGTAAAATGAAGAATTTCCTTCGTGCAGTTGGAATTGGATATGATATGATTCATGTTTGTAAGAATAATTGTGTTCTGTTCTGGAAGGATTAAGCCAACTTAAGCAAATGCCCGAAATGCAAATCATCAAGATGGAAAGATGGCGATGCTGTGAAGAGGATTCCTCATAATGTTTTGAGACATTTTCCAATTACACCAAGATTGCAGAGGTTGTTTGATGAAGTTGAAACAAGAGAGGATGTACTGTGGCATTCTAGGAACTAGGAGTACAGAGATCAGAATGTAATGAGTCATCCATCTCATGGTAGTGAGTGGAAAAGCTTCAATGATAAACACAAAGAGTTTGCTGCTGACCCGAGAAACATTAGACTTGGCTTAGCTTTAGATGGATTTAACCCATTTGTCCACCAGAGCACCACATATAGCATGTGGCCAGTGCTTGTTATCCCTTACAACATACCTCCAAATGTCTACACCAAAGAATCAAACTACATGATGGCCTTCCTCATCCCAGGTCCAAAAAGTCCTGGAAAGGATTTTGATTTGTTCATGGAGCCTCTTGTGGAGGAACTTCAACAGCTATGGAAGGGTGTTCTATCTCGAGACCTATATAGCAACCCACCAGCTGATTTCTTTCTGCGTGCTGTTATAATTTGGTGCATCCATGATTATCTGGCTTGGGGCACTATGTCAGGGCGAACGACACATGGTTACAATGCATGTGTTCGATGTGACAGGAATCCGCTGTCATACACAATACTTAGCAAGATCTATTACATTGGACACCGCCGTTTCCTTGCCAAGGACAAGCTGCATCCTAGAAAATACTTAAGACATGTGTTCAATGCAAAGCATGAAAACCATCCTGGAAACCATCCTAGAGAAGGTCAAGCATATTGCACAAGGAAACCATCCTGGTAATGGTAGCGGGAAAAGGAAGCGTGGCATGGTAGAAGAGAGATTATTGTTTACCCGCAGGTCCACTTTCTGGGACTTGGAGTATTGGAAAGATTTGGATCTGAGGCATAATCTTGATTTGATGCACATCGAGAAAAATATATGTGACAGCATTATCGGCATACTTCTTAATATTGAAGGCAAGACGAAAGATACCTTAAAATCTAGGATTGATTTGACACACCTGGGTATCAGAAAGGATTTGCAGGTGCAAGATGAAGGTAAACCACGGGATATGGCACCAGCTGTGTACGTCTTGGACAAGGTAAAAAGAAAAGAATTCTGTGAGGTCCTGTCACGTGTGAGATTCCCACATGGATTTACTTCCAACCCTGAAAGGAGAGTCAGTGTAGATGGAAACAAGGTACAAGGGTTGAAAACTCATGACTGCCACGTCCTACTTCAAAGGGTTTTACCTGTTATCCTTAGAGGATTGGGCCGCCCTGACTTATACAGAGCAGCTGCAAAGTTGGGACAATTCTTCAGGGAAATCTCAGTAGGAATATCAGGATAGATGCTTTGGGGCGTCTTAGAGACAAGATACCAACTATCCTATGCGACCTTGAGAAGATATATCCTCCAGCCTTCTTTGATGTGATGGTGCATTTGGCTGTTCATCTACCTGATGAGGCACTACTTAGAGGTCCAGTACAGTATGGCTGGATGTACCCTGTTGAAAGGCGGCTAGGCACTTTCAAAGGCTATGTTAGGAACAGAGCTAGACCCGAGGGTTCCATTGCAGAGGCCTACATTGCTACAGAAGCGTTGACATTCTGCTCAAAATACATTGAAACAACTGATCAGCTTAGCAAAGAGGTGGGTGAAGACAATCCCGGGCTCAATGTTTTCGATTATTCTGTTCGAGTTACAGGGAAGAGTCGACAAGAGGACAAACCTAAAGATTTGGACAAAATGGTTTGTTATGTGTTGAATAACTGTCTGAGATACTACCTTATATCAAGTAAGTGCAGTGCTGCAGCTTATACATTGTAATCTACTAAACTTGCAGCACATTTTTATATATTTAGATGTTTGATGCGATCACTATGTTGTGTAGCATCTACAAAGAGGAGTTACTGCCGCAAAATCCAAGAAACATTGACAAACTAGTTATGGCAGGATTTGCGAAATGGTTCAAGAACCATGTAAGCTTTTGAAGTGCACTATCAGTTTTTTTAATATATTGAGTACATAAGATGATCAGCTTGTCTATTTTCTAACCATAGGTTAAGAAGATGCAGGAGGATGGGCAGGCAGTTGATGATGCCCTTTACTCACTAGCAATGGGTCCTGATACTCGGGTAAGACATTATGAATCTTGCGTTGTTGGAGATGTGCGCTACAACAGCCTTGCACGAGACAAAGGCAGGAAGACACAAAACAGTGCCATCATGAGAACGGATACGTATGACAAAGAGACAACTGAAATGTATGCTAACATAACAGACATTATTCAGTTGCAGTATATCTCCAGTTTCAAGGATCATCGGTGTGTGGTTCTGTTGTGCTGTCATTGGTATAACCTGTTTTCCAGGATCGCAAAACCCAGAGCTGATGATTAATTGAAATCCATCAATGTCAAGGCGGCATACCAGACCAACGAGCCTTTTATTTTGGCAAATCAAGCAACACAGATATTTTTCTTGGAAGACACATTTGCATGTAGCGATGAGGAATTCGTTTAATGAAGTTGCACAACAAGATGATGCTTACACTGCTCCTGATGTACAATATAACACAGATGTTCCTAATATCTTTGAGAACCATCACGTCAATGACGCCGACGAAAAGATTGCATGTCGTGCTGTGGACATACAAGAGTTGATCAAGAAGAAGCCAACGTTCGACGACGTTGAGGACGAAGAAGAAGATGACACCATGGGAAATTACGATTCAGACTGATACACATGGCGAAGATGTTCACGCTGCTGCTGCGGATGATGATTACATTGCTTTTGTCGTAATTGCCCGTCAGAAGGCATTTTTTACCTACTATGTGAAATTGTGTTTGCAATGACATTTGAAACCTGATGAACATGTTGTTTAGTATTTTGCTGTGAGAACATCACTTGTTATGTATGCTGATTTGTGTTTGGTGATTGTATGACAACTAAAACATGATGACATTGTTGTTTGGTTGTACTCATATTTGGCTGTGAAACTTGAATTTGATGACATAGTTTGCTGTTGGACTGCAATTTGCTCGACGTCTTCGAATGAGAACAAAGCTGACCCGACAGGGCCTCTGCTATTTATTTATTTATATGAGCAAAAGGGGATACCCCCTGATTTCCGTTAATAGAAATCATTAGATGTTCACAACACTATGCCCAGCCTGCTACACAGGTTTCATTCATTACTAGTTTCAGCAAATAAAGAGACAATCATCCTACAGAGCACATGATTTTGCCCATTATCTTCACAAGCTCTTTCATCTCCTCATTGCTGTCAAGGCCGTTCAGTAGCTGTTGCTTGGCCATGATCAGAGGAACTGCATCTTTAAGATTCTGCTCTGCATCTTCCTCTTCTGTCGTTCCTTCAGTTACTTGTCCAACACCCCAAACTACTAGTATTGGGATTCCTCGGCTAACCAAATAATCAGCGTAGTTGCATTCCCCCACATCAGCAACTTCCCAGAAATACAAATCACACGAATTTTCCCTTTTCTGCACGAATCAAATTGGTAGGTCATCAACCAAACTATTAAAAAAATCAGCAACTGAAAGCAGCAGAACAACACTTAAACATATTATTACCCCATGATTAGGGCATTTGTAGAAGACTCGGCCAGGGTTGCGGATTATGGTTGAGACGCGATGGATGACTCTGCGTGATTTGCAGCAGTGGCACCACACCAATGGCAGCGGGTTGCGATGAGCAATCGGCTGCGGTGCGCGTGCCGGCGAGGGTGTGATGAGACCCACAGGCGATGGTACGGGTTGCGACTTGGCGCATATCTGGTTGTTGCCTGCTGAAGAGCAGCTGGACGAGCAGCCAGCGGACATGGTTGCTCCGGCCAGAGCTTCTGATGCTAGGTAGAGTAAGTAGAGAAGAGGAGAAGCGAACGTTGGATATGTCATTCTCATTACTTGCAGAGTAGCATAGCACCATATATAGTCATAATCTAGGTTTGGATTCGAAACAGCTACAGGAGCACGTCTTTCTTTTTTCTAAAACTCGGCAATGTCTCATTACTAGTACACTAGCTTGTTCTGTACGCCTTCCCAAGTCTTTGATTTTCTTTCCCTTTTTTTTGCGAGGAAGGAAGGAGGACAAAATTGAGAGTTCCTGGGACTCGAACCCAAGACCTCTCGGTTGAAAACCAAGGGTGCTAGTCACTTATGTGGCGAACGTTCCCTGTGAGGAGGACGGCAGATGAACGCATTTTCCTCACAGTTTTCTTCCTATATATAAAAAAGTATGCTACTTGGTGTCCGCTTAGGCAAAACGATTGTGCCAACCCTGACCGTTGGATTGACATTCAACGTCTGTCGCGTTTCTTCAGTCTCTTCTTCCTCGAGCCGCCAAAGCCAAACCAGCGCCGGCGGGACCGCCTGCTCCCGCCTCCCATGGCTGGCTGTGATCTGCCCCGGCTCCTGTTCGTTCTTGTCCGAGGCCTCACCATCGTCCTCCGCCTTGGTTCATTCACCGCGGCGCTGCCCTCCGGTATTGTCAACATGGTCAACAACCGAGAGGAATAAGGAGATGACTGTACATGGTGAGGATGACAGTAGGGACTCAGCAACGCGCGCAGTAATTTTGTTTTTTCGGGACGGAGAAGGGTATCAACTGGGTTGTGCGGGACCCATGGCCCGTCTAGCCCAGGCTTTTATTTCATATGTTTAGCACACACTACTAGGAAAAGGCCTACTAGTGGCGCACCAGTTTTGCCTACTAATGGTGCACTACTGGTGCGCCACTAGTACCACGCCACTAGTATTTTTTCCTAATGGCGCACCACCGGTGCGCCATTAGTATCATGTATACTAATGGCGCACCACGCCGTGCACCATTAGTATAGACTACCATGCGCCATTAGTATGCCTCCCAGGGGGCCATATTTACCCGCGTGCTTTGGCATACTAATGGCGCACTACGGGGTGATGCGCCATTAGTATCCTTTGGCATACTAATGGCGCACTATGTGGTGATGCGCCATTAGTATCCTTTGGCATACTAATGGCGCACTTTGAGGTGATGCGCCATTAGTATGAATATTAGGTTTTTTTACTTTTCTGATTTTTGCACAGGTTACAAAATATATTATTGGACAGAATATAGACAACAGCATACAGCAACAGCAGATTCATCGAATACAATAGAAGATTAGTCTCCAATACAATTCATCATATTAGTCTCCGAATTCAAAAGAATGAACAAAGATAAAACATTACAAGTCTCGAGACCGCGAGTAGCGTGTTTGTCATTACATTACAAGTCGATATCGATCATCTAAACTACCATCACATAGAAGAGAGCTGCGGTCATCACGATGAGCATCATCATGATGAAACTGGTCTTCATCCGGTTCCTCCAACGCTCCCTCCCCTCTCCCGCTAGATAGCGGGCGTATCTAGATTCCGCCTCCGCCCTAGTGGTGTACCCTTTGTCACTGGTAGAAAAAGGGCCTGTTGTCCCGGTTCATAAGGGCCTTTTGTCCCGGTTCCTGAACCGGGACTAAAGGCTCGGTACTAATGCCCTGTCCCTTTAGTCCCGGTTCAATCTAGAACCGAGACAGATGGGCCTCCACGTGGCCTGTGTGCGTAGCCCAGGCAGGAGACCCGTCAGCATTTCTGTGGCTGGGGTTTTTGTTTTTTTAAAGGGGGGGGGGTTTGGGGGTTTTGGGGGGTTAATTTAGGTGTTTCACATATTGTGTTAGCTAGCTATAATTAATAGAGAGAAGTGTCGTCTCTTATGTCCGTGCTTGGTTGACGCTACGTACTATACATACGTATAGAGAGGACTAGACACGCTAGCTAGCTAGTAAGCAAACGAAGGAAACACAAGATCGTCATGAACATATATGCATACAGAGAGAAGTGATATCGACCACCTCTCCTTCTCCGAGAGATTGGTCGAACAACAAGTTCTCGTATATCTATCCGACACTACCGGCTACGTATATACAATAATTATCTCTTACAAATATAATCGTACGTACTGATGGTCCACATAGTATTCTCCGTCTTCAGCGATCACGTGATCAAGAAAGAATGCCGCCAATTCCTCTTGAATTGCTCGCATGCGAGCTGGTGCTAGGAGTTCATCCCGCTTCCGAAACATCTAATTTGAAGAAGGGGGTCAATATATATATATATATATATATATATATATATATATATATATATGCATGAATGAAACTCAACACAAATGATGGTAATAAAATAAAATTGTGAATGTTGTTATTTACGTACTTCATATTGTTCGTCAGTGTAGCCCTGCTCACAGGTCGTGTGGCGGATGGACTCGCAAACGTAGTATCCATAGAAATCATTCCCTTGTTCTTGCCACAACCACTTTACATGAAATAGAGGTCAATCAAACTGATAAGCAAGAATGCCAAATGGTATTGATGAAACTAGCGCTTGAATCAATAGGAGATGCGCGGAACGTGCTACTATAGTACTTACTTTTGGGTGTCTAAATTGCAGCTTCTTCGGGAGTCCTGGAGCTTTTTTGGAGAATTTTTTCCAAACCCTGCCAGACAAAGAAAACAATTACTTGATATATCAGGAAATGAACAAAGTTGCTGCTATGGTGGATAATGATCAATTTAATTTACTTCTCGAGCATTTGAGTCATGTCCGCATAGTCCTGGGGATCTTTTCGTCTTGAGTCTAAGACGGTTACTAGTCCCTGCTCAAGCTTAATCTGTAGGAGAATATAGTGGTAACTGCACACGCATGCATAACTCATCAATTACATTACTATAACCTTGACTAATATATAAGGGAAACCAAATACGCACAAGACAGTAACACTCACTTGAAGTTGTAAGGAAAGAGTATTATATATTTGTTTTCATTTATTACCAAAGATCATAGCAAGTTGGCCTCGGTAGCTGTGGCATGAAATTTAACCTGAGTTGCATCTATGAGATATGTGTTAATGAACCCAATATCACCGACTTGTCTTTTCTTCAATTCGGTGATGTTCTATCTGCATAATATAGTGAGGCTGATTATAAATACATGCAATGAAAGAGCTGAGCTATATAGAGAGATGATAGAAGTAGTACTACTTACAGATAGTAGCAGGTGACTGTTGTTTTATCGAGGGCCAATTGATTGAAAAACTGAAAGAACTCCTCAAATGGAATAGGCAACAGTTCAATTCCAACGAGGTCATGCTCCTTTTTACATACAAAGTACTCCTCCCCCAGAGTCTCTGCAGATTTTCAAGTACCAATCATGCAATCTTCGCATCATCGTTGATAGAGATCTTTCATCTTTGACGAGAGGCTTCCCGTACTCGTATCTTTGTATCTGCACCTCCATGAAATCATAATGTACATCATCGGGCAGGTAATCACCAAGATTGCTATAACCGGGCACCATCCTCGGATCATTAGCGACGTTGTCGCTAGGCACCTTGAGCGGGGGGCACGATTGCTTCGCTTGTTCGTCGAGCTGGGAAATTTGTTTCCCAGCTCGTCGTTCTTTCAGCCTTTGATCACTGACAGTACTTCCCGAACGCTTTGCATCGACAAATTCCTTTCCAATAATGCGCTCATAGTTTCCTTTCGGTGGAGACTTGGGTGGTTTTGTCAGGGCAGCCAGAGTGCGCTTCGCTTTCACCGGATCTACCTTCTCCTCCGGAGGTGGATGTTTCTTTGCTTTCACCCCTTCAAAGTAGTTCCTCACTTCTTCTCGTGCGATCTCGGCGTTCTCCTCCGGGGTCCTCTCGTATGGTAACGTCTCTGGAGTCTTCAGAGAAGGACGAAATCTGTATTTCCTCCCGCCTGTGGCTGTACTGCTAGACGCCGGCAGAGCAGATGGAGCGGTTGTCTTCTTTACTTGCTTACGAGGCGGAGGAGAAGGACTACGATGCGCCGGAGCAGCCAGAGCGGCGGCAGGTCTCTTCCGCCCTTGCTGACAAGGCGGAGAAGGAGGAGGCTGGCTGCTCGGGCGCGTCGGCGCAGGCGGAGAAGGAGGCGGAGTGCCGCCATGCGCTGGAGAATGAGCCGGTCGAGTGCCCTGATCGTCACTCGCCGGAGGAGGAGGCGGTGGAGGAGGCGGAGTGCCCTGACTCGCCGGAGGAGGAGGCGGTGGAGGAGGCGGAGTGCCCTAACTTGCCGGAGGAGGAGGAGGAGGCGGAGGCGTTCAGTTCGGAAGGTTGATGAGCTCCTTCCGCCATAGGCATGGAGTCTTCAGAGCAGACCCCAGCCTAGTCTCCCCTTCACCGGTAGGGTGGTCAAGCTGGAGGTCCTCAAATACCTCCGTTATTTCATCCACCATCACCCTAGCATATCCTTCTGGCATCGGCCGACAGTGAAAAGTTGCGCCAGGTTCAGTAGGATAAACAGAGCCAACATCCGCCTTGACCTGCAAATTCATCCATTGCGTCATAAGGTGGCAATTTTGAGACTCCGTGATAGCATCCACGGGATAGCTGGTAGGAGCCGTCAAGGAATGCTCCGGCTGAAGCAGCTCGGTGGAAGCCACGCTGCTTCTCCGCTGACATGGCGGGGTAGCTTCGGGGGAAGCTTAGGCAGTACGTTTGCTGCGATTTTCTTCTCGTTCCTCTATCGCTTGTACCCTTGCTTGCAGCGCTTGCATTTGGGTCTGCTGCAATTTTTTCCTCCTCTCCTGGGATTTGTAACCGAATGCGTCCGGAAACCCAACCTTCCACGGAATGAAGCCTGGCATGCCTTGTGTACGTCCAGGGTGCTCAGGATTCCCGAGGGCCATTGTGAGCTCGTCGTTCTCTCTGTCTAGAAAGAATGTCCCTTGCTGCACTGCTTCGATATACTGCTGAAGCTTCCTGACTGGTATGTCCATTTGATCGTTCGTCCAAATGCACTTCCCTGTTATAGGGTCCAAGGTTCCGCCAGCCCCGAAGAACCAAGTCCGGCAACGGTCTGGTCAGTTAATTGTCCCTGGTTCGATCCCTTTATCAACCAGATCATTCTCAGTGTTGGCCCACTTAGGCCCGGCTACGAGATAGCCACCTGACCCCGTGCGATGGTGATGCTTCTTCTTCGCAGCATTTTGCTTGTTTGTCGCCAACATCTTCTTACTCTTTTCCGATGTCTTGTGGGCCACAAATGCGGGCCAATGATCTCTGATCTTCTCATATCGGCCCTTGAATTATAGTGTCTCTTTATTCTCGATAAACTTATTCAGCTCTTTCTTCCACCTCCTGAATAGTTCTGCCATCCTCTTAAGAGCAAAAGATTTGATTAATTGCTCTTTAACTGGCTTCTCTGGATCATCCTTTGGCGGTAGGGTGAAATTTGACTTGAGCTCAGTCCAAAGATCATTTTTCTGTATATCATTGACATAAGACACCTCAGGGTCTTCTGTAGCTGGCTTTAACCATTGCTGGATGCTGATCGGGATCTTGTCCTTAACCAAAACCCCGCACTGAGCAACAAATGCGCTCTTTGTCCGGAGGGGTTCAATCGGTTGGCCGTCGGGCGCGATTGCTATGATCTCAAACTTTTCATCTGAGCTCAACTTTTTCTTCGGGCCTCGTCTCTTTACCGAAGTTGTGCTCGATCCGGAGGGCTAGAAAAAGAACAAAGACTTAATTAATATGTGTACATACCAAAACAATGAATGCATCAATTAGCTAGTCAGCAGAAGCTTAACTAATATATATACCTGGCAGGACTCGGTTCGGTCACCGGAGACATCATCACGGTCTCCTTCTTGCACTGGCATTGGGTCACCAGAGCCGTCCTCACGGTCTCCTTCTTGCACCGGCATTAGGTCACCGGAGCCATCATAATCATAGCCAGCTGCTTCCAGACCATCGGTGTCGTTGAGAAACAACGAGCAGATGGCATCACTTCCTCGTGCGATTATGTCCCCCAACAACTCTTCTTGTACTTCGTCTCAGGCGGTGTCCATAGTTTCTACAAATATTGACAACATGGCAATTATTATTCAAACATGACAGATGGATATATTAGTGGCAAACGTAAAACTAATATTAATTAGTGGCCTCGATGCTGCTTCTCTCGGGTTTGGGGTGGCCTCGACGCTGCTTCTCTAGGGTTTGGGGTGGCCTCGACAACGCTTCAAGGATAAAAAAAGAAGAGGAAGAAGAAAAAAAAAGAGGAGAAGAAAGAATAGAGTAAGAACTCCTCTATTCTTTCTTCTCCTCTTTTTTTCTTCTTCTTCCTCTTTTTTTATCGGGAACAAGGGTCGTCGAGGGTCACCGAGCGGTATAGGAAACCCTAAATAGCAAGTATCGTGGGTGTGAGATACATGTGGCCGTCGGTGTCGGACACTACATCCACGTCCCACAAGTGACGTGGGCGTAGAGGAAACCCTAAATAGCAAGTATCGTGGGTGTGAGATACATGTGGCCGTCGGTGTCGGACACTACATCCACGTCCCCACGTCACTTGTGGGACGTGGATGTAGTGTCCGACCCCGACGGACACATGTATCTAACACCCACGATACTTGCTATTTAGGGTTTCCTCTACCGCTCGGGACCCTGACCCTCGACGACCCTCGTTCCCGATAAAATAAAGAGGAAGAAGAAGAAAAAAAGAGAAGAAGAGGAAGAAGAAGGATGTAGTGTCCGACACCGACGGCCACATGTATCTCACGCCGATGATACTTGCTATTTAGGGTTTCCTCTACCGCTCGGCGACCCTGACCCTCGACGACCCTCATTCCCGATAAAATAAAGAGGAAGAAGAAGAAGAAAAAGAGAAGAATAGGAAGAAGAAGAAAAAAAAGAGAAGAGTTCTTCTCTTTTTTTTCTTCTTCTTCCTGTTCTTCTCTTTTTTTTTCTTCTTCCTCGACGACCCTCATTCCCGATAAAAAAAGAGGAAGAAGAAGAAAAAAAAGAGGAGAAGAAAGAATAGAGGAGAAGAACTCCTCTATTCTTTCTTCTCTTTTTTTTTCTTCTTCCTCTTCTTTTTTAATCCTCTTCTTCCTCTCATGTTTGACGACCCTCGACCCCTCGGCGACCCTAGACCCCCTCTCGACCCCCTCATGTCGAAGTTGTCGGGTAGGGGGTATATCGACAACGACATACCCGATACATACATACATACATACATATCACATGCATCCATACATATATGAACAAAATTAATATCTACTAATTAACAACCTAAATAAAAAAACTAATACATATAGGAAGAATAAGAAAAAAGAAGAGAAGAAAGAATAGAGGAGAAGACTTCCTCTTCTTCCTCTCCTCTTCTTCCCCTTCTTCCTCGCCTCTATCATGAATGTCCGACGTTCTCGACCCCCCCCCCCCACGTGTCGAAGAAAAAAAGAAGAAAAAAAAGAGGAGAAGAAGAAAGGAATAGAGGAGAAGAAGAGAAAAATAGAATATATATTCTATTTTTCTCTTCTTCTCCTCTATGCCTTTCTTCTCCTCCTCTTCTTTTTCTTCTTTTTTCCTCTTCTTATTTATTTCTTCTCTTCTTCCTCTCCTCTTCTTTCTTTCTTCCTCTTCTTATTTTCTTCTTTCATATCCTTCTTTTTCTTCTAAATTTTAGCATGTTCTAAATTTTCTTCTAACTTTCTATATATGAACAAAAAACTTTCTATGAACAAAATATTCTTCTTTCTTCCTCTTCTTTCTAAGAACCAGAATAATTACATATATGGAAAAAGATTAATACACATATGAACAAAAAAAATATACATATACATACACATAGCCATACACATAGCCATACACATAGCCACATACATACACATATACATTATATATATATGAACAAAAACTAATAAAAATGAAGGGCGCGCAGGGGCGGCGGCACGACAGGGCAGGGGAGGCGCGCGGCGGGGCGGCGTGCGGCGGCAGCGAAGGGCAGGGGCGGCGCGCGGCGGCCGCACAGGGCAGGGGCGGCGCACGGCGGCCACGCGGGGCAGGGGCGGCGCAGGGCGGCAGCGCGCGAAGGGCAGGGGAGGCACGCGGCGGGGCGGCGTGCGGCGGCAGCAAAGGGCAGGGGCGGCACGCGGCGGCCGCGCAGGTCAGGGGCAGCGCAGGGCGGCAGCGCGCGAAGGGCAGGGGCGGCACGCGGCGGCCGCGCAGGTCAGGGGCGGCGCAGGGCGGCAGCGCGCGAAGGGCAGGGGCGGCGGCGACGACGGCCAGTACAAGGGGAGGAGCAGGGGAACGGGCGGCGCTCACAGCGAGGTGGCGTCGGCGACGAGGAAGGCTCGGGGACGGCGGACGGTGAAGGCGCGCTCGGGGGCGAGGGCAGGGGCGCGCGGGCTCGGGGGGCGGCGGACGACATCAATCTGGGCAGCCTTGCGGCGTCGATGAGATCGACGTCGTCGGGCGGGCCGGGGGGCAACTGGCGATGAGTTCGTCAAATTTTCCTAAGTCCTGCTTATATACACAGAGTATTGTTCACGGTTGGTGCCACGAACCGTGACCAATGCCCCCCTTTAGTCCCGGTTGGTGCCACCAACCGGGACCAAATGCAATTTTGAGCAGCCCAAAGGGCGGGAAGCGACGGCCTTTGGTCCCGGTTGGTGGCACCAACCGGGACTAAAGGGGGGCATTGGTCACGGTTCGTGGCACCAACCCTGACCAATGCCTCCTTTAGTCCAACGAACCGTGACCAATGCCCCCCTTTAGTCCCGGTTGGTGCCACCAACCGGGACCAAAGGCCTTGTGCTGCTGCGGCGTCGAAAGTTTAGTCCCACTTCGCTAGTTGAGAGGGGTGCGCAGTGGTTTATAAGCCCCACTGCCGCACCCCTCTCGAGCTTCTCTCCATTGCAGGCATACGGGCCTAATTGTCACTACTATGCCTGTGGGCCTACTTGGCCTCCTACGGGCCTGAATCCTGGCCCTTGGATGGGTTTCTAGTCGTATTCAGGCCGTGGGGGCCCAGTAGGTGGCATTTTTTTTTTGTTTTTTTTTGTTGTTTTATTTATTTTATTTTCTTTTGTTTTTTGCTTTATTTTTTAATTCTTTATGCTTTTAGTTTTAGAAAAATTATAAACTTTTTGTTAATGCCATTAGTTTTCAAATTTGAAAACACTTTTTTTGTTTTTTTGTTTTCTTTGTTGCTTTATTTATTTTATTTTGTTTCTACTTACAATAAAATACTTATTGTTGCTATTTTTTCCAGTTTTTTTGTTTTGTTTTCTGCATTATTTATTTTCTTTTGTATTTTGCTTTATTTTTTTATTCTTTTTGCTTTTAGTTTTAGAAAAATTATAAACTTTCTGTTAGTGCCATTAGTTTTCAAATTTGAAAACATTTTTTTTGTTTTCTTTGTTGCTTTATTTATTTTATTTTGTTTCTACTTACAACAAAATAATTACTGTTGCTATTTTTTCCAGTTTTTTTGTTTTTTTGCATTATTTATTTTCTTTTGGTTTTTGCTTTAATTTTTAATTCTGTTTGTTTTTAGGTTAGCAAAATTATAAACTTTCTGTTAGTGCCATTAGTTTTCAAATTTGAATAGTTAAAATTTGAATTCTTTGAAATTTGTGTGAATCATAAGTTTGTGATTAACTTATTAAAAAAATGAGAATAGATGCGCTTATAGAGAAAATTCAACCTAAATTCATACTAAATTTCTATGAATTTCAGAGAAATTCACTATGAATTTAGGTTAAACTTTTCTCTATTAGGGCATCTATTTTCACTTTGAGAGGAGCTCAACAAGGTAGAGAGGGAAGGGCTTATAAACCGGTGTGAGCCCCCTTCGGTTGGCGAGGTGGGACTAAACTCTGCCCGCAACAAGGACCAACCCTTTAGTCCCGGTTTGTGGCACAAACCAGGACTAATGGTCATGGGCCAGGGGCGAGGAGCAAAATTATAAACTTTGTGTTAGTGCCATTAGTTTTAGAAAAATTATAAACTTTCTGTTAGTGCCATTAGTTTTCAAATTGGAATAGTTAAATTTTGAGTTCTTTGAAATTTGTTTGAATCACAAGTTTGTGATTAACTTTACTTTTTCCAGTTTTTTTTGTTTTTTGCATTATTTATTTTCTTTTATTTTTTGCATTTTTTAATTCTTTTTGCTTTTAGGTCAGAAAAATTATAAACTTTCTGTTAGTGCCATCAGTTTTAGAAAAAATTATAAACTTTCTGTTAGTGCCATTAGTTTTCAAATTTGAATAGTTAAAATTTGAATAATGGTATTACGAGGGCCGAACCATAAGACATGAAAGCATTTCAAATGAACTCTGAAAAAGTTGAAAGATGGCATGGTATCATAATTTCACCCACATAGCATGTGCATGTACAAAACATACAATGGTAGCATGTTCGTGTGTTACAAAGTTGGCATGGTATCATCATAATAGTTGTGGGAGAAAGTCTTTACTTTTTTTTCACTTGTGTCATTTGCTTATTGCACCGTAACCATGGATAATCTCCATTGTCTATCAGGATGCTTGGGCCAGCCTTGACATTGAAGGGAGGAATTTCATGAAACTTTTCATAATCTTCAAACATGTCTGTCTTGCCGTCCACTCCCAGGTTGTCCCTTTTTCCTGAAAGAACTATGTGGCGCTTTGGCTCATCGTATGATGTATTCGCTTCCTTATCTTTTCTTTTTCTCGGTTTGGTAGACATGTCCTTCACATAGATAACCTGTGCCACATCATTGGCTAGGACGAATGGTTCGTCAGTGTACCCAAGATTTTTCAGATCCACTGTTGTCATTCCGTACTGTGGGTCTACCTGTACCCCGCCGCCTGATAGAGTAACCCATTTGCACTTAAACAAAGGGACCTTAAAATCAGGTCTGTAGTCAAGTTCCCATATGTCCACTATGTAACCATAATATGTGTCCTTTCTGCTCTCGGTTGCTGCATCAAAGCGGACACCGCTGTTTTGGTTGGTGCTCTTTTGATCTTGGGCGATCGTGTAAAATGTATTCCCATTTATCTCGTATCCTTTGTAAGTCAATACAGTCAAAGATGGTCCCCTGGACAACAAGTACAACTCATCACAAAGAGTGTTGTCACCTCTGAGACGTGTTTCCAACCAACTGCTGAAAGTCCTGATGTGTTCACATGTAATCCAGTCGTCGCACTGCTCCGGGTGTTTGGAGCGCAGACTGTTCTTGTGTTCATCGACATACGGGGTCACCAAGGTAGAGTTCTATAGAACTGTGTAGTGTTCTTGAGACCAAGAATATCCGTCCCTGCATATTATTGAGTCTCTTCCAAGAGTGCCTTTTCCAGTCAGTCTCCCCTCATACCGCGATTTAGGGAGACCTATCTTCTTAAGGCCAGGAATGAAGTCAACACAAAACCCGATAACATCCTATGTTTGATGGCCCATGGAGATGCTTCCTTCTGGCCTAGCGCGGTTACAAACATATTTCTTTAGGACTCCCATGAACCTCTCAAAGGGGAACATATTGTGTAGAAATACGCGCCCTAGGATGACAATCTCGTCGACTAGATGAACTAGGCCGTGCGTCATGATATTGAAGAAGGATGGTGGGAACACCAGCTCAAAACTGACAAGACATTGCGCCACATCACTCCTTAGCCTTGGTACGATTTCTGGATCGATCACCTTCTGAGAGATTGCATTGACGAATGCACATAGCTTCACAATGGCTAATCGGACGTTTTCCAGTAGATGCCCCCTCAATGCAACCGGAATCAGTTGCGTCATAATCACGTGTCAGTCATGAGACTTTAGGTTCTGAAACTTTTTCTCTGGCATATTTATTATTCCCTTTATATTCGACGAGAAGCCAGTCGTGCCCTTCATACTGAGCAGGCATTCAAAGAAGATTTCTTTCTCTTCTTTCGTAAGAGCGTAGCTGCCAGGACCTTTATACTGCTTCGGAGGCATGCCGTCTTTTTCGTGCAAACATTGCAGGTCCTCCCGTGCCTCAGGTGTATCTTTTGTCTTCCCATACACGCCCAAGAAGCCTAGCAGGTTCACGCAAAGGTTCTTCATTACATGCATCACGTCGATTGAAGAGCGGACCTCTAGGTCTTTCCAGTAGGGTAGGTCCCAAAATATAGATTTCTTCTTCCACATGGGTGCGTGTCCCTCAGTGTCATTCGGAACAGCTAGTCCACCGGGACCCTTTCCAAAGATTACATAGTGTAAATCATTGACCATAGCAAGTATGTGATCACTAGTACGCATGGAGGGCTTCTTCCGGTGATCTGCCTCACCTTTGAAATGCTTGCCTTTCTTTCGACATTGATGGTTGGTCGGAAGAAATCGACGATGGCCCAGGTACACATTCTTCCTGCATTTGTCCAGGTATATACTTTCAGTGTCATCTAAACAGTGCGTGCATGCATGGTATCCTTTGTTTGTCTGTCCTGAAAGGTTACTGAGAGCGGGCCAATCGTTGATGGTCATGAACAGCAATGCCTTAAGGTTAAATTCCTCCTGTCTGTGCTCATCCCACGTACGTACACCATTTCCATTCCATATCTGTAAAAGTTCTTCAACTAATGGCCTTAGGTACACATCAATGTCGTTGCCGGGTTGCTTACGGCCTTGGATGAGCACTGGCATCAGAATGAACTTCTGCTTCATGCACATCCAAGGAGGAAGGTTATACATACATAGAGTCACGGGCCAGGTGCTGTGATTGCTGCTCTGCTCCCCGAAAGGATTAATGCCATCCGCGCTTAAAGCAAACCATACATTCCTTGGGTCCTTTGCAAACTCATCCCAGTACTTTCTCTCGATTTTTCTGCACTGCGACCCGTCAGCGGGTGCTCTCAACTTCCCATCTTTCTTTCGGTTCTCACTGTGCCATCGCATCAACTCGGCATGCGCTTCGTTTCTGAATAGACGTTTCAACCGTGGTATTATAGGAGCATACCACATCACCTTCGCAGGAACCCTCTTCCTGGGGGGGGGGGGGGGCTCGCCGTCAACATCACCAGGGTCATCTCGTCTGATCTTATACCGCAATGCACCGCATACCGGGCATGCGTTCAGATCCTTGTATGCACCGCGGTAGAGGATGCAGTCATTATGGCATGCATGTATCTTCTCCACCTCCAATCCTAGAGGGCATACGACCTTCTTTGCTGCGTATGTACTGTCGGGCAATTTGTTATCCTTTGGAAGCTTCTTCTTCAATATTTTCAGTAGCTTCTCAAATCCTTTGTCAGCCACAGCATTCTCTACCTTCCACTGCAGCAATTCCAGTACGGTACCGAGCTTTGTATTGCCATCTTCGCAATTGGGGTATAATCCTTTTTTGTGATCCTCTAACATGCGATCGAACTTTAGCTTCTCCTTTTGACTTTCGCATTGCGTCCTTGCATCGACAATGACCCGGTGGAGATCATCATCATCGGGCACATCGTCTGGTTCCTCTTGATCTTCAGCAGCTTCACCCGTTGCAGCATCATTGGGCACATCATTTGGTTCCTCTTGATCTTCACCAGCTCCCCCCGTTACAGCATCACCGTATTCAGGGGGCACATAGTTGTCATCGTACTCTTCTTCTTCGCCGTCTTCCATCATAACCCCTATTTCTCCGTGCCTCGTCCAAACATTATAGTGTGGCATGAAACCCTTGTAAAGCAGGTGGGAGTGAAGGATTATCCGGTTAGAGTAAGACCTCGTATTCCCACATTCAGTGCATGGACAACACATAAAACCATTCTACTTGTTTGCCTCAGCCGCATCGAGAAACTCATGCACGCCCTTAATGTACTCGCAGGTGTGTCTGTCACCGTACATCCATTGCCGGTTCATCTGCGTGCATTATATATAATTAAGTGTCCAAATTAATAGAAGTTCATCGTCACATTAAAACCAAAGTGCATACATAGTTCTCATCTAACAACATATAGCTCTCTGGAGCATCTAATTAATTAAATCATACATTGAAACTATGTAAAACATTTCAATGTGAAAACAAATGCGATCATAATCGCAACCAAGGTAACAATTGATCCAACGGCATAATGATACCAAGCCTCGGTATGAATGGCATATTTTCTAATCTTTCTAATCTTCAAGCGCATTGCATCCATCTTGATCTTGTGATCATCGACAACATCCGCAACATGCAACTCCAATATCATCTTCTCCTCCTCAATTTTTTTTATTTTTTCCTTCAACAAATTGTTTTCTTCTTCAACTAAATTTAACCTCTCGACAATAGGGTCGGTTGGCATTTCCGATTCACATACATCCTACATAAATAAAATCTATTTTTATGTTGGTCGGCATAATTTTCATAAACAATAAATGAACCAATAGTTATAAAGATAATATATATACCACATCCGAATCATAGACAGGACGAGGGCCGACGGGGGCGGATACCAAAACCATCGCACTATATAAGATGCAATAATAAAAGTAAGAAAATAATACAAGTATCTATGTAAACATACAAGTAAGAATATTTTTCCTTTCAGAAAGAAGATAAGAACAAGAGGCTCACCACGGTGGTGCCGGCGATGAGCTCGGCGCGGGTGATCGACGGCGGTGAAGACGGGGACGGTGCGTGACGGACCGCTAAACCTAGACAAATATTGTGGAAAATGGAGCTTGGAGGTCGAGCTTGGAGAGGAGAAAGCTTAAGTAGTGTGGCTCGGACATTCCATCGAACACCTTGTGGGCATAGGAGGTGAGCTAGAGCACCACCAAGCCCTCTCCCCCTCGGCCAGAGAAAAACAAAGAACTGGGATGCTCTGCTCACGAGCGAGGGGTATATATAGGCACCTCATTGGTCCCGGCTGGTGACATGAACCGGGACTAAAGGGGAGCCTTTGGTCCCGGTTCAAGCCACCAACCGGGACCAATGGTGGTGGGCCAGGAGCGAGGCCCATTGGTCTCGGTTCATCCCACCAACCGGGACCAAAAGGTCCAGATGAACCAGGACCAATGGCCCACGTGGCCCGGCCGCCCCCCCTGGGCTCATGAACCAGGACCAATGCCCCCATTGGTCCCGGTTCTGGACTGAACCGGGACTAATGGGCTGACCCGGCCTGGACCAAAGCCCTATTTTCTAGTAGTGTGTAACTGTTACCGCTGAAACGGTGAACCTGTCTCCGACACTCCTCCCAGTCTTCGTAACCTCCGGGAACCTTACCCTTGTACATGACATACGACGATATCTCTATGCACAAGCCAAACAACAGACAATACATGAGCAATATATAAGTATGCAACAAAAGGATCGGAAGAGAAAAGCAAGACATTAATAGCACGATTCATGGTCCTACTAATAAATAGCATCGATTACATCTAAGTTGAATGACTGTCTAAACCAAAGAGACATACAATTCATTGAAATTTAATTACAACATGAGCCAATCAATGTTTCAGAACTACACATAGCATCACTACTTTCGACTCGACTCATGGGACCGGAGCATGGATGAAGCCGCCGTCTGTCGTGATGGTCATGAAATCGCGGGTGTTGTCAACCTGCATTTGTAGCGTTGTGTCTATCTCACTGTTGGACGGTTGATATCTGAGGTAGAACTGCCCCGAGGTATGAAGGACATCTTGATGGATGATTTCTGCTAACTCCGACTGGATGCGAAAGAATTCTTGTCTGATGTCCGCGTCCTGGATTGCCGACAAGCTCGCGGCCCAATCTTTGAGATTATCTGGTAGCAAAAGGTGATGATGGTCCAGTACGATCGCCCGCATGTGATGGAGGGCGTAGTAGGCATCCTTCTGACCGCCAGGCGGCTGCTTGACGCAGCAGAACTTAGTATTGTGGGCGAACACGTGCCTGTCGTACCTACGAACTGGCCTGGTAAAGGTGCCTCCAGATTTGGCGTAGCCGGGGAGAACATCATCAAGAACTTTCTTGATATTTGTGTAGTCTGTCTTGGAGTCACAGTTCGGGTCGAAATACGTGGCCATGGAATATTTCGGGCTTAAGAGGATGAGTGTGCAATGTATGTCACTGCACAGAACACAGAATATTAGAAAAAAGAAAGAACGATCGAAATCTAAGAAATCATTTGCTTCGGGGCAGTTAACGGATGACTTACTCGGGAAAGTAAGACACGAGGAAGTTATCATTATCTGGGTTTGCCAGAATGACGCCATCGAGGTGTGAACTCGCGACTTGGCGGTCCCCAGCGCTGTCCAACAACTTGGCACGCATGTAGAAGGGGTCGACTATCACGATGTCCGGGGTCTTGTCTCTAATGATCCGCATCTCCATACTAAGCGAAAACAGCCGAACGAAGGTGTAGTGCAGCGGATGAAGGTTAAACATAGCAAAGATGTCATCAAACCGCAGGACGATCGTACCCCCGATGGCACCATCAACAAAGCCCTTTCCCTCTGTCACCTTGGCCACGAAAACCGGGTATGCCACATCATTATCTCTAAGACACCACTTCTCCAAAGAAAGAACACTGTCATGCAGACTCCGCAGAGCACCGATTGTAGCATTGAGCATATTTGTCGGTAGCATCGCCCTACCCGCCACATGCACCCTCCTCGAGATATCCTTAGGTGAAGGTGGCCTGTCCTGAGCACGGATCGTACTCGGTGCCGGCTGGCTCGCACCAGCGCCCTTTTTAGCCTTTCGTTTCCGTCCCTTCTTCTTGATCTGCTGTAATGGGACCGAGTTCTGCTCACAGACCGCCTTCTTGAGCGTGTTGGGGCTGATAATATTTGGCACCTCAGCTATTTGAGGCTCGGTGAAGGCGGCAGCTGGAGGCGTCTCCTGAGAACTAAACGCCAGACGACGCCTGTTGCAATTGGGTTTCTCCGTCGTACCAGCTAGATCGCGGTCGTCTTGGTTGGGTTCTTGAGAAGGAGGCCCGCAGAACTCTTCACCGTACCCATGTTTGGCAAAGTACTTATCGACGTTGGTAAATGCACCGTCGTCATTGTCGTCGTCGTCCGGATCCTGTGCCATATGCATGTACGGATCCTGTGCCATAGGGATGTCCGGCATGTCCGGTAGCGTTGCGGCGTTCTTGCCATGGCTTGGCACCGACACGACTGGCGGTCTTGTCTGTGGGGTGGTGTCCCCCGCCCCCAAACGAATCTGGCTCTTCGGCCAAAGCAGGGGCCAGCTTACGCAGGCACTGAGGGTCATCTCTTATTCTTCGTCGGCCCTAGCGGGTCGAATCGGAGGTAACAACTCGCCGCAGCCTGGCAGCACCCGAACCACTTCAACCCTATACATTGTTGGTGGCATCGGATTACCGTGGAACACGGGGTTGCCTGGTTGAATGATTCTGCCCTTGGCAACATCGACCAACTCGCCGCCCACGAGGTGCAGGAGAGTGCAAGGAACGTCGGTGGCGCCCTGCGAAAACATGTAGGGCATTAGGGATGCCCAGTCAAAGGCAAGGAGATGAAGTCATCAGCCGAGAGGCTAAGTTACCATGATGCCGTCGAGCTCAGCTAATATCGAGGCACTGCCAACGGCGGGCGTGCAAATAACGAAGGGGCCGCTTGCTGGCGAGGTGCCGGCCGGTGTACACCCGTGTGCATTAAGCTCCAATGCCCGTGCCGGCGTCGGAGACACGAATACCGCCTCCACCGAAGACACCAATGGCGCCGCCGGAGACACCAATGGCGCCGCCTGCATGTTGTGCGAGTTGCTGGCCGTGAAGCTGGGAACCGGGGGAGGCCCCTGTTGGCCGCCCGCAATCCAGGTTGTCAGCCGATGAATCAATGTAGGCACCATGGCATTGAGTGTCGTTCCCAGTTGTTGTTGCACTTTCTCTTGGACAATCTCCGGAATACGCGCCACTTGTGCCTTGAGTGCTTCAACCTCGCGCGACTGGCTTTCCGAGCTGGTCTCTTTCTCCTTTTGCCCACCAGCGGTATAGTATGACGACCATTTTGTGGGCAAGCCTTTGCCGGCCACACGACCAGCTGACGTCGGCTTACTGAGCTTATCGTTGTTTTTCATTACGTTCAACGCCCTATTTAAAGGGGTGTCGAAAGGGGAGCTCTGAGACGACCCGCACTACTACTTTCATTGTCCTGTGGAAGGAACGTAGACCATTTAGAAATATTGGGGATTAATTAGAATGCAACCATATGGAGCTAATTACGCGGGGGTGTATTCCTTACCAGAACAAGCTCAAGCACCTTGGTCTTCGGATCCGTGGTAAGCTCCTTTGTTACCGGGTCCTCCTTGTACCGGGCCCTGAGAAAGTTCCTGGTTTGTTTGTCACGGTATTTCTCAAAGCGGGGCCGTATGCCTTGCTCCGCACGCTCTGCGTCCTCCTTGTCCCATATAGGCTCCGCCACTCTGTAACCGTCGGGACCGAGTTGGTGGACCCCTAAGTTCAACTTCCGCATTTCTTTCCCCCACTGACTTGATTCGGAGGTTGCGTTGCTCTCGCTCTTGATCTTGAACTCCTTGTAGTCATCCTCGCTCATCAAAGGATATTTCGCCTTGATCTTCTCATAACTATCACCTTTTTCAATCATTGCCTTCACCGTGCTTTTCCAAGTAGACAGGGTCGTGCTCATCCTCGTGAGGGCGGCACTGTTCACTTTATTCCTAGAGAGGCGTGTGTTTGCAAACTCAGTGAGGAACTTGTATCGTTCGTGCAGCTTCGTGAAGAGGAGGCTACGCAAATTCCCTCGGTCCTTATGCCTTAGGTTCTCGGTGTTGATCGAGACGGTGCTCCGGAGAATGCACCCGAGCTGAACCGAGTACCCCTTGACTATGTGTTTGGGCGCCGTCGGATGCCCGTCGGAGTTCACTTTAGTAAATTCCTCCCTGACGGTGCCGAGCACGCTCGGGCGCCGGTCCTTCCGTTGCCTCTTCGGTTGGCTGCCATCTGTGCGTGCGCCGCCATCATTAGTGGTGGCATCCATGGCGCCATCATCAGTGGTGTCATCCTCGACGCCACTAGGGGTTGTGTAGTTAGGATCGGTGTCTTCCGCGACATCCTCATAGCGGTGAGGTTCTTCCTCCAACTCCTGGGACAACTCCCAGAATTTCTTGCCGCCCGAACCGCCGGCCTCATAGTTGTGGGCCATGTTTCGCTCTAAATAGGAAAAAAGTTTGGTCAAAAAGTTGGTTATTGTTAAGGAACAAGATCATGGTCTCATCATTTAGGGTTTTTCGACACCGAGGCATCCTATAAGCTAAGCTTTTATCATTTAGGGTTTGTCGACAACGAGGCACCCTAAAAGCCTAAGCGTACATCATTTAGGTTCTCATCGACATCGAGGCACCCTATAGAAGCCAAGTTAAGTTTTCATCATTTAGGGTCTATCGATGCCGAGGCACCCTAGGTTGGGCCTAATCACTTGGCACTAATCACTTGGATCTATTGCCACTTATGTTGGGTTTATCATCTACGGTTTATCGATGATAAGGAGAATTCTAAGTTGGGCCTAATCACTTGGCTCTATTGCCACCTATGGTTTAATGCAGCAAGAATGGGGGGGGGGCAGTTGATCCTACTTAACTAAGTACTAAGATACCCCGGCCCATGCATTAGTCGCAAGTACCCCATATGTCCTATTTTTAGCAAAGTCATGCTAAAATTCACGGAAAATTTCAGCATGACCTTTGCTGAAAATAGGACATATGGAGTACCCGAATTTGCCGGAGCGGAAGTTAATCGACATTCCGGCAAACTCAAGGGCCTCTTGGGGTACAACAGCAGCATCACAAGTTGACAAAATTCCCAAGTAGTACAGCAGCAGCATCACAAGTAGTACAAATGAACATATAGTCCAGCAAGTTGAAAAAGCTGAAGGTCTCAGCATGAAGAATCACACAACACAGCACCTACATTATGATGATACATTTGGAGATTGCACATATAGTTTTCACATAAGCATAATTGTTCTGGAGATTGCACATACAATTTTTGACAGCACAGCACCTATGACAGCACATATAATTTTCGTTACTGCTCCCAAATGAAATGACACTTTGACATGGCTGCAATTTTCAGTGTCTACTTATCTGCAATTTTGCAGTGTCTGCTTAGGAGAAATAGGTTTCAAACTTCAGCTTGCTTTGTATAAGGAGACTAAAAAACTATCTAAGGAGTTCTTCAAGTTCAAGTTACAGCCTGCATGACATTTTCCTACACAATGCTTGTTGTAAATAATTACTTAAAGTAAACACTTTTTATCTTAGCTTACTTACAACAGAATGCCTATCTTTCTGGTTTTCCAATTCCTTTTGTTTCATTTTCAACATTGCTCTATTTGTAATTAATAGCACTGTTCAAGAAATCTGTATATGCAATCTACAGAGATCCCCCTCCTGACTTTTAGACTGATTTTCCATCAAAATTGAAAATAGTTACCCTAAGTTTCAAAATAAAAAACACACTTCTGAGTTTTACAAACTGAAAATTACTCTAAAACTGAAACTTTAACTGACTTTTAGACTGAATTTTTACTCTAAGAGTTTTTATATTCAGATCACTTTAATTGAATTTTACAATGAGTTTTAGATTGAATTTTAAACTTTCTTGCAATATAAGCTTGTCATACACTTTATATTCAGATCAGGAGCCAAGCTCTAAAATTGAATTTTTAACTGAATTTTTACGACTGCATCTGTTTCAATTTCAGTTTCATATAAAGTTTATATTCAGATCAGGAGACTGACTTTTAAACTGACTTTATATTCAGTTTCAGGTAAGGACATCAGAGAATCTACAGCGAGGGGCGGGCGACACGGTGAGTAGGAGCCCGCAGGCACAAACGGCGACTAAACAAGGAGAAAAGCAGGGGAATCGATGGAGAGGCTCACCGCAGAGCTGGGGAAGGAGACGGCGAGGCCGAGGGTGGTCGGGGCAGCGCAGATCGAGGCCGAGAAGCAGTGGTCGGTGATGAGGAAGAAGAGGTCGATGCGCTCGATCCTTGATGACCCGGCTCCAATCCATGGACGTAGGCGATGAAGGTGATGATGGTGTTGCTCCTGGCGTAGCTCCTAGGCACGACGACGGAGGACGGTGCGGTCGGTGGCCGCGGTGATGCGCGGCGGCCACGCTCGGGTGGAGGGAAGGAGCGGGGCAGGCCGTCGGTGGCGAGGACCAAGACGGCGAGGTGGGGCGCGGGGGTCGTCGGGCGACTAGGGGGGATGAATCTGGTGAGTGGGGAGTGAATCTGGTGAGGAAGGGAAGAAGGGATCGGGCGACTAGGGGGAAGATTACTAATGGCGTACCCCCTAGCGGTGCGCCATTAGTATGTTTTTTTATAGCAATGGCGCACCCTCGAGACGGTGCGCCGTTAGTATTCTTTTTTTAGATAGCAATGGCGCACTAGCCAGCCATGCGCCATATGTAATTTTTTTTATTATTTTGTTGCATCTAATAATTTAATTGAAAATGAATATGAATATGAATATGAAAATGAATATGAATATGAATATGAAAAAGTAATAAAATTTTATAAAAACAGTAATAATTTTTTAAAAAATATCATCAGATTTGTTATTTGAAAATATTTATGAATATAAAAAAATATCATCAAATTTTTTATTTAAAAATATAATCAAATTTGTTTTTTGAAAATATAATCAAATTTGTTTTTTTGGATTTTTAGTTGCATTCATTTGTGACGGTGGAGCAAGGGAGGGTGCGGGGGGTGCGCGGCGGCGAGGGGGGTCTGGCAAGGGGGATCTGGCGAGGGGGGATAGCGATCGAGATGGAGGGGGATCGAGATCGAGTGTCCTCATGAATATTCAATATTTTTTCATGAATTCAAAAAGTGCCCATGAAATTTAAAAATATTCATGATAGTTCAAAAAGTGCCCATGAAATACAATCGAGAAATGAAGACTACAATTTAAATACAATCGATCTTAGCTAGCTAGCTATCTGTTCACAATCTTCTTGCCCTTCTTTTTCGCAAATGGAGTTCTTCTGTGGAACGGACGTCCTTTAGGTAGGGAGGTCCTGCTTCTTCTTGTGGTGTACGCTGCTACTTCATCGTCGTCGTCATGTTCGATCTTCGGGTCGCCGTACTTGTCGAAGTCTTGCTCATTGACTACTCCATCCATTCCGATGATCTTCCTTTTGCCTCTCCTCACGACAACACGACTGGGCTTTGACGGGTCGGTAATGAAGAAGCATTGGTCCACTTGGGAAGCGAGTACCCATGGCTCATTTTTCGCAGTGACGTTTGCGCCCGCGGTCTTGGATTTGGCTTCGGGTATAACCATGGTGGTGAAATACCGGTCTTCTTTTAGGACGCTCTTGGCCCATCTGACACGGAACATCGGGACCTTCTCTCTTGCGTAGCTCAGCTCCCAGATCTCCTCGATCCTTCCGCAATATCTGTCCTTGTCGTTAGCGGTGTAGGATTCCATCATTACCCCGGAGTTCGGATAACCATCGCTCTTCATGTCCTTGTCCTCGGTGTAGAATGTGTAGCCGTTGATATCGTACGCCTCATAGGTTATCAGGTTCTGCTTGGCGCCCTGTGACAAGGCGAATATGAGTTGTTCTTCCACGGAAGAATCCTCATGTAAAGGGTACGACAGAAGCCAACCAACGCGTGAAACATGAGTTGTGCTCTTTGATTATATCTCCGTCCGTCCTCTGTTGGCCTCGGTCATTGTACGTCTTGTCAATAAAGGTTTTGTGCTCTACCACCCAAGGATCGACCACGTCTATGTGTTGTCGCGCGACTAGGTTTGCTCTTTCAAAGTCGGCGAGTCGACCCTCGAAGTCGACATGCATTTCGCGGTGACCCTCATGGTGACCCCATCCAGCGAGCCTGCCGAGGTGCCTGTTGACAGGCAGACCAACGGGGTTCTCGATGCCTAGATAATTCGTGCAGTAGGAGATGCACTCTTCGGTCAGAAAGCCCCTGGCTATACTTCCCTCTGGACGTGACATGTTGCGAACGTATCCTTTGATGACACCATTCATCCTTTCGAACCGCATCATGCTGTGCAGGAACATCGGCCCGAGTTGGATGATATCCTCCACGATATGGACCAGCATATGCACCATAACGTCGAAGAATGCGGGCGGGAAGTACATCTCAAGCTCGCATAGTATCACCACGATCTCTTCCTGTAGCCTTCTGAGTTTCCTCACGCCAACTGACTTCCGAGAGATGACGTCAAAAAAGTTGCATAGGCCAAATAGCATTTCACGGACGTGCGCGTCCATGATCCCACGGATTGCAAATAGAAGTATTTGCGTCATCAGCACGTGACAGTCGTGAGACTTCATCCCGCTGAACTTCTGCTTCGCTGGGTCTAGGTATGTGCTTATCTTCCCCGCGTAACCGTAAGGAAGTTTTACTCCTATGAGGCAGGTGAAAAACTGCTCGATCTCCTCCTAACTTAGAGTGAAGCACGCGGGAGGGTAGTCATTTCCGGTCTTCTTGGCCTTTTTGCCTTTGCGACGACTTTCTGTGTCCTGCATCGCCTCATCATCATCATCATCATCATCATCATCATCATCATCATCATCATCGTCGTCATTAGCGTGAAGCTCCTGCCTAATGCCCATTTATTTCAAGTCTGCCCTTGCTTTCGGCCCATCCTTGGTCCTCTCTGGCATGTTGAGCAGGGTACCAAGCAGACTCTCGCACACGTTCTTCGTGATATGCATGACATCAAGGCTGTGAGGCACACGGTGGATCTTCCAGTACGACAAGTCCTAGAAAACAGACCTCGTTTTCCATACCTTCAGCAGCGGCTCTGGCGCCTTTCGCTTCTTTCCCGGCTCTGGCACCTTTTGCTTCTTTCCCGGCAGTGGGCAATCTTTCCAATTTTTCAACAGCTCGTCTATTTCCTCGCCGCTCCTCGTACACATGCGTCTTCGGGGTTCGGTTTCACCATCGAACAGATCCTTGCGTTTCCTCCACGGGTCATCATCGCGAAGCCACCTTCGATGTCCCATGAACACGGTTTTAAAAGACCCGGGATCTCTATCTAGCTGGCGATACGTTGTGTCATCCATGCACCTGATGCATCCAAAAAATCCGTGGACCACCTGCCCCATGAGATATCCGTAACCGAGATAGTCATGCATCGTCGTGAGCAGTGCGGCTCTCATAGGGAAATATTCTTTCTCTGTGGCGTCCCATGTATTGGCTGGCGTTTTCCACAGTGTGTCTAGCTCCTCTTTCAGCAGCCCTAGATACAAGTTGATGTCGTTCCCTGGTTGTTTCGGCCCTTCAATTAGCATACTCATGTGAATGTACTTCCTCTTCATGCACAACTAGGGGGAGGTTGTACATCCACACAAACACAGGCCAGGTGCTATGTGTGCTTCTCTGGCTGCCAAATGGATTGACTCCATCGGTGCTCATGCCCAGCACGATGTTCCTTGGATCGTTCCCAAATTCTGGGTCTTCGAAGTTCAACGCTTGCCACTGGCTCGCATCCTTAGGGTGACTCGGCATCTTGTCTTTTTTATTTATCTCCGGATCATTTCCGTCATCTTCCCGCTTCTTCTCCTCCCTATCTGTGTGCCAACGTAGGAGCTTTGCTACCTTAGGGTCCGCGAAATACCGCTGCAGACGAGGAGTGATCGGAAAGTACCACACCACTTTTCGAGGAGCTTTCTTCCTCTTCTTGTATCGAGTGACGCCGCACACCGGACATACCGTAGACTCCGCATGCTCATCCCAATAAATGATGCAATTGTTCATGCACACATGGTATTTCACGTGCGGTAAATCCAGAGGACACATGATTTTCTTCGCCCCCTCGAAACTGGTAGGGCACTTGTTCCCCTTGGGAAGACGTTCATGCCAGAATGACATGTTCTCGTCGAAGCATGCGTCGGTCATTTTGTGTTTTACCTTCATCTCCAGAGCCATGAGCGTTACTTTCAGGCGGGTATCCTCGGGCCTGCATCCTTCATACAATGGAGTAACCGCGTCTATCTCCAGTTGATCCAGCTTGGCTTTCTCTCAGGCGGCAGCTCTTGCGTTATCCGTCTGCTTGAGAAGCATCTCTTGAATATGAGGGTCCTGCACCCAGCCTCCATTGTCGTCTGCTCTGGCATCTTCATCTTCATGATCATGCCCTTCGTCTTGATCTTCCTCATCATCATGTCCGGCATCTTCTACATGATGACTGTGTACAGCATCACCTTCGTGATCATGTCCTGGAGATTCTTCATCTTCTCGCCCGCCCGAGCCGCGGTGGTTGTCTTGCTTCCCTTCCACATTTCTTGCCCGGCCCCCATGGACGACTTCATAGTCATCTTCATCACCTTGCCACCGATAGCCATCCACGAAACCACGCAAGAGCCGGTGGTCCCACACTTGCCCGGAATCCGGGTCCGCAATAAGGCTCTTCAGCTTGCATCTTCGACATGGACATCTTATCTCTGCCTCGTTCTTTTGAAGCATCTCGGCCTTCACAGAGCTCAAAAACCTATTCACCATGCCTTCGGAGCGCACCATGGTCGCCTGCGGGGTAGAGCAAAACGATATTTTAGAACCAATAAAAAATTTGAGATGACTTTCCCTAAAAATAGGACCAAAAAGAATGCATAGTGCCAAAGTTCTCGCAAAAACGGAAATGAATCAACATTCCGGCAAAATATTGGCAACTATTGCATTTCAAATACCGGTACCTGCAAACACAAACATATATGCAACACCACAAACATATGCAACACCACAAACATACATAGATCTAGCTAGGCCACAAAAAGTGCATGTGCACGTTGTTGGAGCGAGCTAGGGAGAAAAAAAGTAGATCTACAACATAAAGATAGCTTTCTCCTTACTTACCTATCAAAAAAGGTAATTTAACCACTTAATTTTGATGAATCTATGGTGCAAATGAGGTGAGGAGGAGGAGGCAGCCGCCAAGCTTGGAGAAGGAGGTGGAGGGAATGAAGTGCGGAAAGTGAGTGTGTAGGTATGGCTGTCCAAAATATCTAGCTGGTCCCAGGTTACTAATGGCGCACCACCCACACATGCGCCATTAGTAACCCAAAACACTAATGGTGCACCTGCTGGCCGTGCGCCATTAGTAGTTTTGCAAAAAAATAAAAATATATATATATATACTAATGGCGCACCGTTGCGTAGTGCGCCATTACTAGTTTAAACTAGTAATGGCGCACTATGCCACGGTGCACCATTCATAGTTTTGCAAAAAAATACAGTAGTGGCGCACTGTGTGGCTGGTGCGCCATTACTAGTTAGAGCTAGTAATGGCGCACTTTTGCCTGGATGCGCCATTAGTATGTTTGGAAAAATGACAAAAAAAATTTATCATTAGTGGTGCACCGTGTGTCTGGTGCGCCATTAGTGTGTTCCACACTAATGGCGCATCAACACATGGTGCACCATTAGTATATAGTAGTGGCGCACCACTTGTCTGGTGCGCTGTTAGTGTCAATTTCATGTATAGCCCTTTTCCTAGTAGTGACATGACCAGCCCAGTTTGTTTTTTTCCTTTCTAAAAATTGCTAGCCAGCTATTTTGTTTTTTGCAGAATAACCAACATAGGCATACTTGCTTTTCTACGCCCTGCTGGGCCGGAAATCTTTCAAGACGAGGAGGGATGCATTTTGCCCAGAAAATGGGCTATAAGTAATAATAAATGGGCTGTAAAATAAAAAAATACAGCAAACAGACAATTAGTTCCAAAATATTGTTTTCTTTCGGATTTTGATATTTTAAATTTCATTGTTTTTGTGTGGGTAAAATTTCATTGAATTTAAATTAAGGTATATTTAGATTTAAAATTAATTTGAATCTGGCTAGAAATTTCGGGCTGTATGCTGTTTGGGACAGATTTGGAGGCTGACTTGTGGGTCTACTAGGTTGACGTGTACTTTGGCTTTGTCAACTTAGTCCACAAATGATTCTAGTAGCAGTGACCGTTGGATGTTAATCCAACGGCCGTGCTACTTCTTCAATATTTGATCTTCTTGCTCGAGCCGCCCAAACTAGCTCTGGTGGGACTGCCTGCTCCCGCCTCCCGTGGCCGGCTGTGCTGCTGCACAGGCCGCACCTCCCCACCCTACTTCATTGCTGGCCAGGCCATTCCTCTACTCACCCACACCTCCTGTTATTTTCTGGCGACGGCATCCGGACCAGTAAACCCTCATACTCCCCAACGCGTGGGCAACCATTGCCGAGTCTTCCCCGGCTCCGTGTCGTTCCCTTCCTAGGCCTCGCCATCGTCCACCGCCATGGTGCTCTCGGTGCGGCCTGGTCAACTTGGTCAGCGAACGACATCCATCGGCCGTCGACTGTACGCGCAAAATAATGATTCCTCCACCTGACTGCTGGGACCCATCGGAAGGGCCTCTGTATTTCGCGAAAAAACGTTCCCCCCGATGACATGTCGGACCCACCAGCTATATCTTCGCACACAAGGAAGTGCCTCCTTATTATGCACAAAAAAATGAATACCCCCCTGCTAGCTGGGACCCACCAGAGTGGGAGGATGACTTGTCCGCCAACATAGTTGACGGCGACGGAGGGCTTTGTCAACTTAGTCAATATGAACGATTCTAGCTCCAGTGACCGTACGATGTCCATTCAACGGCCGTAGTGCTTCTTCAACCTCTGGTCTTCTTGCTCCAGCCACCCAAAGCAGCGCCGGTTGTGCCGCATGCTCCTGCCTCCCGTGGCCGGCTGTGCTGCCGCACTGGCCGCACCTCCCCACCCTACTTCATTGCTGGCCAGGCCATTCATCTACTCACCCACACCTCCTGTTATTTTCCGGCGACGGCAGCCGAACCAGTAAACCCTCGTACTCCCCAACGCGTGGGCAACCATTGCCGAGTCTTCCCCGGCTCCGTGTCATTCCCTTCCTAGGCCTCGCCGTCGTCCAGCGCCATGGTGCTCTCAGTGCGGCCTGGTCAACTTGGTCAGCGAACGAAATCCATCGGACATCGACTGTACGCGCAAAATAATGATTCCTCCACCTGACAGCTGGGACCCACCGGAAGGGCCTCTGTATTTCATGAAAAAAACGTTCCCCCCGATGACATGTCGGACCCACCAGCTATATCTTCGCACACAAGGAAGTGCCTCCTTATTATGCACAAAAAAATGAATACCCCCCTGCTAGCTGGGACCCACCATAGTGGGAGGATGACTTGTGGGCCAACATAGTTGACGGGGACGGAGGGCTTTGTCAACTTAGTCAATATGAACGATTCTAGCTCAAGTGACCGTACGATGTCCATCCAATGGCCTTAGTGCTTCTTCAACCTCTGGTCTTCTTGCTCCAGCCATCCAAAGAAGTGCCGGTTGTGCCGCATGCTCCTGCCTCCCGTGGTCGGCTGTGCTACCGCAGAGGCCTCATCTCCCCCTACTATTCCCTGGCCAGGCCCTGCGGCGACGGCAGCCTCACACCACAGCCGAACTAGTGAACCCTCGTACTCCTCTCCGCGCGGGCTTCCACTGCCGCGTCTTCCCTGGCTCCGCGTCGTCCCCTTCCTAGGCCTCGCCGTCGTCCACTGCCGTGGTGCTCTCCGCGCGGTGTGGTCAACATGGTCAAGGAAGGACTTCCATCAGAAGAGTACTGTACGTGGAGAGCCTGACAGCTGGGTCCATGGCCACAGCCCAGTTTTTTTGTGATTTGCCAAGTAAGTCGCTCTGTCAGGCCAGTTGTGCTGCAAATCTTTCAGGACGAGGAGAGCTTTCATTCGGCTGGCCGAGAAAATGGCCCATCAGTAATGAGAAATGGGTTGTACATTTTTAAAACACATCAAACCGGCAATTAGTTTCAAATATCTTTTTTTTCATTTCAAGATTTTAAATTACATTAATTTTAATGCATGGAGAATTTGTTGGATTTTATATTGATAAACGTTTATTTTTTAAGTCAGTTTGAATGTGAGTCGAACTTTCGGGATTAAAAAAAGTTCGGACCGCATCGAAATATGCAAAATTTCGTATAAGTTTTTAAGCGTGGCCACAATTTGGGCTGTAATGCTAACAAAAAGAATATGGGATCCAAAAAAGCCATAAGAATTAGCAAATGGGTTGAAAATTATTAGAAATAATGGTAGATGGGCTGTATGCTGTTTTCCACAGATTTGAGGCTTTCCTAAAAAAAGGTTGACGCACAAGCAGTGACTGTTGGATGTCCATCCAACGGCCGTCGTGCTTCTTCAATCTCTGCTCTTCCTGCTCCAGCCGCTCAAACAAGCGCCAGTGGGACTGCCTGCTCCCTCCTCCCCGTGGCCAGCCGTGCTGCCGCGCAGGCCTCACTACCCCACTGTACTCCCATCGCTGGCCTAGCCATCCATCTACTCACCCACACCTGCTGTTATTCTCCGGCGACGGCAGACGAACAAGTAAACCCTCGTACAGTCGTACTCCCCTCCGCGTGGGGAACAACTGTTGGGTCTTCCCTGCCTCCGTGTTGTTCCCTTCCTAGGCCTCGCCATCGTCCACCGCCCTGGTGCTCTCGGCGCAGCCTGGTCAACATGGTCAACGACCGACATGCATCTGAAGTGGACTGTACGTGGAGAGGCCGACAGCTGGGTCCACGGCCGCATGTAAGGAAATGCCTCCTTATTACGTGCAAAATAATGATTCCTCCACCTGACATCAGGGACCCACCGAAAGGGCCTCTGTATTTCACGAAAAAAACGTTACCGCCGCTCATAGCTCGGACCCACCAGCTATATCTTCGCACGCAAGGAAGTGCCTCCTTATTACATACAAAAAAATGAATACTACCCCTATTAGCTGGGACCCACTATTGTGGCAGGCTGACTTGTGGCCCTACTAAGTTGACAGGGACGGAGGGCTTTGTCAACTTAGTCAATATGCACGATTCTAGCTCCAGTGACCGTACGATGTCCATCCAACGGTCGTAGTGCTTCTTCAACCTCTGGTCTTCTTGCTCCAGCCGCCCAAACCAGCGTCGGTCATGCCTCGTGCTCCTGCCTCCCGTGGCCGGCTGCGATGCGGCGGAGGCCTCACCGCACTCTACTACTCCCACCGCTGGCCAGGCCATCCCTCTACTCACCCACACCCCCTGTTACTCTACGGCGACGGCAGCCTCACACCACAGCGAACCGGTGCCCTCGTACTCTTCTAGGCGTGGGCATTCACTGCAGCGTCTTCCCCGACTCCGCGTCGTCCCCTTCCTAGGCCTCGCCATAGTCCACCGCCCTGGTGCTCTCGGCGCGGCGTGGTCAACGTGGTTAGGGAACAGCTTCCATCGGACGTGGACTGTACGTGTGGAGGCTGACAGCTGGGTCCACAGCTGCAGCAAGGATGTGCCTCCTTATTACATGCAAAAAAATTATTCCTCCACCTGATAGCGGGGACCCACCGGACGGGCCACCATATTTTGCCCCCCTGACTGCTGGGACCCACCAGCTACATCTTCGCACGCAAGGAAGTGCCTGACAGTCGGGACCCACCTGGTCGAAGCATACGTAGCGCTGTCATTCTGGTCGCAAATGTGTACGTACATATATACTGGTGGATGCAGAGGCGCGCACGTATCGTAGTAGAGGCGGCCAGGGTGCAAGAAAGAAAATATGGCCACATATGTGTACATACGGGCGGGGTCTCGAATGCCTACTCGCGCATACATACGACGAGGGCTCGTTGACATGGCTGGGTCGGAATGGAGAAACAACGTCGTCGTCGTGTTCATGGGGGGCAACAGAATGCGTCGTGTTCATGGGGAGGCAACAAAATGCGTCGTGTTCATGGGGAGGCAACAGAACGCATGGGAGCCAACCGGCTGGGTCGGAACGGAATGCGTGGTCATGTTCATCGGGAGGGCTTGGACGGAACAGGCGATGGAAACGAGGCCTGGCGTACCGCATAACAGAGGAAACGGACCTCCTACGTTCGGAACGGGGTCCTGTTGATCGGGAGGGGTCTGGCGTACCGCAAAACGGAGGAAACGGACCTCCTATAGTCGAAACGGGGGTCATGTTCATCGGGAGGGGTGTGGCGTACCGCAAAACGGACGAAACGGACTTGTGTTGGAGCGCTACGGTCAAACGGAGGTCCTGTTCATCGGGAGGGGTGTGGCGTACCGCAAAACGGGACTCCACGGGATACTGTTCATCTCCACCGTCGACCCCCTCCAGCCTCCATGAGCTATTGTTCATCCACCATCGACCTCCTCCAGCTTCCACCTGCGACTGTTCATCCATGGGCTCCTGTTCATCCAGCCTCCACCGCGCGCTACTCCAGCGGCTACTGTTCAACTAGCCCTCTCCACGGGCTCCTGTTCAACCACCCCTCCACGGGCTACTGTTCATCCTGCCCTCCACCGTCTACTGTTCATCCTGCCCTCCACGGGGTGGTCCTGTTCATCCAGCCCTCCAGGGGGTCCTGTTCATCCAGCCCCAACCGGCTCGATCGATCGGGGTCCTGTTCATCCACCCCCACCGGGAACTGTTCATCCATCCCCCCCCCCCCCCCCCCCGCAACGCTCACTATTCATCCAGAGGCAGCATCGATCGGCTTCAGTTAGCAGCAGTAGCGAAGGAATCGCTCAATCGGGTTCAGTTAACAGCCATCGATCGATCGCTCGGGTTCAGTAACGCGTAGCCTGCAGTGCAATCGCTCGGGTTCAGTTAGAGCCCAAAGCCTCGCTCAGGTTCAGTTAGAGCCAACGCCTCGCACACACACGCGTACGTGTACGAGAGAAACACGCATCGCTCGGCCCCCGACCTCCCACCGTAACTGGGAACTCCCCGAAATTTTCCTCGCCCTCGCTTCTACCATGGTTTTTTCCGTCATGGACGGCCCAAAGAATGTCATGCAGCTGCGTCTCCGGACCACCTAGGACGAAGAGCCCATTTCTGTCATGATTTTTTGTCAATGAAGTAGGAGCCCACCACATCTATGATGATACTGGGTTTTGTCACAATTATCGTCATAGAAGTGTCATATGTATGACAGAAAAAAATTCGTTCGGCCCAAAATGTCACGGATGTGTCTTTTTTTGTAGTGATAGGATCCAAATATAATAGCAAAGCTCGCGATATATCATGATCGTAACACCTCTAGAACACGAGAGAGAGAGATCAAACACATAGCTACTGGTACATACCCTCAGCCCTGAGGGAGAACTACTCCCTCCTCGTCATAGAGAGCACCGGGATGCTGAAGATAGCCATCGGAGAGAGATTCCCCCTCCGGCAGGGTGCCGGAACAGGTCTAGATTGGTTTTTGGTGGCTACGGAGGCTTTTGGCGGCGGAACTCCTGATCTATTGTGCTCCCCGATCATTTTAGGGTATATGGATATATATAGGCGGAAGAAGTACGTCGGGGGAGCCACGAGGGGCCCACGAGGGTGGAGGGCGCGCCCCCTGCCTCGTGGCTTCCTCATTGCTTCCCTTACGTACACCCCAAGTCTTCTGGATTGCTTCCGTTCCAAAAATAGGTTCCGTGAAGTTTCAGGTCAATTGGACTCCATTTGCTTTTCCTTTTCTGCGATACTCTAAAACAAGGAAAAAAACAGAAACTGACACTGGGCTCTAGGTCAATAGGTTAGTCCCAAAAATAATATAAACGTGGATAATAAAGCCCAATAATGTCCAAAACAAAAGATAATATGGCATGGAGCAATCAAAAATTATAGATACGTTGGAGACGTATCAACATCCCCAAGCTTAATTCCAGCTCGTCCTCGAGTGGGTAAATGATAAAAACAGAATTTTGATGTGGAATGCTACCTAACATATTTCTCTAAGTAATTCTCTTCATTTTGGCATGCATGTTCAGATCCATAAGATTCAAAACAAAAGTTTAATATTGACATAAAAATAACAATACTTCAAGCATACTAACTAAGCCATCGTGTCTTCTCAAAATAACATGGCCAAAGAAAGTTCATCCCTACAAAATCATATAGTTTGGTCATGCTCCATTTTCGTCACACAAGAATGCTCTCATCATGCACAACCCCGATGACAAGCCAAGCAATTGTTTCATACTTTAGTACTCTCAAACTTTTTTCAACTTTCACGCAATACATGAGCGTGAGCCATGGATATAACACTATGGGTGGAATAGAATATAATGAGGGGGTTATGTGGAGAAGACAAAAAGGAGAAAGTCTCACATCGACGCGGCTAATCAATGGGCTAGGGGGATGCCCGTCAATTGATGTCAATGCAAGGAGTAGGGGTTGCCAAGCAACGGATGCACTAGAGCTATAAATGTATGAAAGCTCAACAAAAGAAACTATGTGGGTGTGCATCCAACTTGCTTGCTCACGAAGACCTAGGGCATTTGAGGAAGCCCATTGTTGGAATATACAAGCCAAGTTCTATAATGAAAAATTCCCAGTAGCATATGAAAGTGGAAAAACAAGAGACTCTCTATCATAAAGATCATGGTGCTACTTTGAAGCACAAGTGTGGAAAAAGGATAGTAGCATTGCCCCTTTTTTTGGCCTTTTTTCTTTTTTTATTTAGCCTTTTTTTGGCCTTCCCTTTTTTGGTACAATGCTCTATTAATGATGATCGTCACACTTCTATTTATTTACAACTCAAAGATTACAACTCGATACTAGAACAAGATATGACTCTATATGAATGCCTCCGGCGGTGTACCGGGATGTGCAATGATTCATGAGTGACATGTATGAAAGAATTAAAAACGGTGGCTTTGTCAGAAATACAATGTCACCTAAATGATCATGCAAAGAAATATGATAATGATGAAGCGTGTCATAATAAACGGAACGGTGGAAAGTTGCATGGCAATATATCTCGGAATGGCTATGGAAATGCCATAATAGGCAGGTATGGTGGCTGTTTTGAGGAAGATATAAGGAGGTTTATGTATGACAGAGCGTATCATATCACGGGGTTTGGATGCACCGGCGAAGTTTGCACCAACTCTCAATGTGAGAAAGGGCAATGCACGGTACAGAAGAGGCTAGCAATGATGGAAGGGTGAGAATGCGTATAATCCATGGACTCAACATTAGTCATAAAGAACTCACGTACTTATTGCAAAAATCTACAAGTCATCAAAAACCAAGCACTACGCGCATGCTCCTAGGGGGGATAGATTGGTAGGAAAATACCATCGCTCATCCCCGACCGCCACTCATAAGGAAGACAATCAAATAACATCTCATGTTTCAAATTTGGTACTCAACGTTTACCATACGTGCATGCTACGAGACTTGCAAACTTCAACACCAGTATTTCTCAAATTCACAACTATTCACCTAGCACAACTTTGATATCACTATCTCCATATCTCAAAACAATCATCAAGCATCAAACTTCTCTTAGTATTCAACACACTCATAAGAAAGTTTTTACTAGTCTTGAATACCTAGCATGTTAGGATTAAGAAAATTACCATGGTGTTTAAGACTCTCAAAATAATCTAAGTGAAGCATGAGAGAATAATAGTTTCTATAAAACAAAACCACCACCGTGCTCTAAAAGATATAAGTGAAGCACTAGAGCAAACAACCAACTACTCCGAAAGATATAAGTGAAGATCAATGAGTAGTCGAATAATTATGCAACTATGTGAAGACTCTCTCTCTCTCTCGGTTAAGAATTTCAGATCTTGATATTTTATTCAAATAGCAAGAAAATCTAAAGAAAATAAAATGACGCTCCAAGCAAAACACATATCATATGGTGAATAAAAATATAGCTCCAAGTAAAGTTACCGATGAACGAAGACGAAAGAGGGGATGCCTTCCGGGGTATCCCCTAGCTTAGGCTTTGGTTGTCCTTGAATATTACCTTGGGGTGCCTTGGGCATCCCCAAGCTTAGGCTCTTGCCACTCCTTATTCCATAGTCCATCAAATCTTTAACCAAAACTTGAAAACTTCACAACACAAAACTTAACAGAAAACTCGTAAGCTCCGTTAGTATAAGAAAATAAATCACCACTTAGGTACTGTTGTGAACTCATTCTAAATTCATATTGGTGTAATATCTACTTATTTCAACTTATCTATGGTTCATACCCTCCCATACTACTCATAGATTCATCAAATAAGCAAACAACACATCGAAAACAGAATCTGTCAAAAACAGAACAGTCTGTAGTAATCTGGACCAAACGTATACTTATGGAACCCCAAAAATTCTAAAATAAATTTCTGGACCTGAGGAATTTATCTATTAATCATATGCGAAAAGAATTAACTAAATATCACTCCCCAAATAAAAATGGCAGCAATTCTCGGGAGCGCCAAAGTTTCTGTTTTTTACAGCAAGATCAACAAGACTTTCCCCAAGTCTTCCCAACGGTTTTACTTAGCACAAACACTAATTAAAACATAAAAACCTAATCATAACAGAGGCTAGATAAATTATTTATTACTAAAAAGGAGCAAAAAGCAAGGAACAAAAATAAAGTTGGGTTGCCTCCTAAAAAGCGCTATCGTTTAACGCCCCTAGTTAGGCATGATGATTTCAATGATGCTCACATAAAAGATAAGAATTGAAACATAAAGAGAGCATCATGAAGAATATAAATAGCACATTTAAGTCTAACCCACTTCCTATGCATAGAGATTTCGTGAGCAAACAACTTGTGGGAACAAGAATCAACTTGCATAGGAGGGTAAACCAAGCATAACTTCAAAACTTTAAGCACATAGAGAGGAAACTTGATATATTGGAATTCCTACAAGCATATATTCCTTCCTCATAATAATTTTCAGTAGCATCATGAATTAATTCAACAATATAACCAGCACCTAAAGCATTCTTTTCATGATCTACAAGCATAGAATTTTTATTACTCTCCACATAAGCAAAATTCTTCTCATTCGGAATAGTAGGAGTATCATAAGAGACTTGAATACTATAAATTGTTTCCACATTAAAGGAGTAATGTTCAGAGAAAGGATACTCATAATCATGACAAGTTTTATAATTATAATCATCACTACTCTTTATAGCATAAGTTTTATCACAATAATCATCATAAGTAGCAACTTTGTTCTCATCATAATCGATTGAAACCTCTTCCGAAATAGTGGATACATCACTAAATAAAGTCATGACCTCTCCAAATCCACTTTCATAAATATTATAAGATTCAACATAATCCATAATAGTGGGATCATTACTTCCTAAACTTGACACTCTTGCAAACCCACTTTTATCAATATAATCATCATAAATAGGAGGCATCCTTTCATCATATTAAATTTGCTCATCAAAACTTGGGGGACAAAAAATATCATCTTCATCAAACATAGCATCCCCAAGCTTGTGGCTTTGCATATCATTAGCATCATGGATATTCAAGGAATTCATACTAACAACACTGCAATCGTGCTCATCATTCAAATATTTAGTGCCAAACATTCTAATGCATTCTTCTTCTAGCACTTGAGCACAATTATCAGAATTCTTATTTTCATGATAGATATTAAAAAGATGAAGCATATGAGGCAAACTCAATTCCATATTTTTTTGTAGTTTTCTTTGATAAACTAAACTAGTGCTAAAACAAGAAACAAAAAGATTTGATTGCAAGATCTAAAGATATACCTTCAAGCGCTAACCTCCCCGGCAACGGCGCCAGAAAAGAGCTTG
This sequence comes from Triticum aestivum, assembly GCF_018294505.1. NCBI lineage: Eukaryota > Viridiplantae > Streptophyta > Magnoliopsida > Poales > Poaceae > Triticum > Triticum aestivum. The sequence continues at coordinate 53,855,314 of NC_057794.1, forward strand.
ATGTCTACTACACAACCTTCTTCTTGTAGACGTTGTTGGGCCTCCAAGTGCAGAGGTTTGTAGGATAGTAGCAAATTTGCCTCAAGTGGATGACCTAAGGTTTATCAATCTGTAGGAGGCGTAGGATGAAGATGGTCTCTCTCAAGCAACCCTGCAACCAAATAACAAAGAGTCTCTTGTGTCCCCAACACACCCAATACAATGGTAAATTGTATCGGTGCACTAGTTATATGTTTCTGTAATCTGAAAATATTAAAACAGCAAGGTAACTAATGATAAAAGTGAGCGTAAATGGTATTGCAATGCGTTGAAACAAGGCCTAGGGTTCATACTTTCACTAGTGCAAGTTCCCTCAACAATAATAACATAATTGGATCATATAACTATCCCTCAACATGCAATAAAGAGTCACTCCAAAGTCACTAATAGCGGAGAACAAACGAAGAGATTATGGTAGGTACGAAACCACCTCAAAGTTATTCTTTCCAATCAATCCGTTGGGCTATTCCTATAAGTCTCACAAACAACCCTAGAGTTCGTACTAGAATAACACCTTAAGACACAAATCAACCAAAACCCTAATGTCACCTAGATACTCCAATGTCACCTCAAGTATCCGTGGGTATGATTATACGATATGCATCACACAATCTCAGATTCATCTATTCAACCAACACATAGAACCTCAAAGTGTGCCCCAAAGTTTCTACCGGGCAATCACGACGAAAACGTGTGCCAACGCCTATGCATAGTTTCAAGGGCGGAACCCGCAAGTTGATCACCAAAACATACATCAAGTGAATCACGTGATATCCCATTGTTACCACAGATACGCATGGCAAGACATACATCAAGTGTTCTCAAATCTTTAAAGACTCAATCCGATAAGATAACTTCAAAGGGAAAACTCAATCCATTACAAGAGAGTAGAGGGGGGAAGAAACATCATAGGATCCAAGTATAATAGCAAATCTCGCGATATATCAAGATCGTAACACCTCAAGAACACACGAGAGAGAGAGAGAGAGAGAGAGAGAGAGAGAGATCAAACACATAGCTACTGGTACATACCCTCAGCCCTGAGGGAGAACTACTCCCTCCTCATCATGGAGAGCAACGGGATGATGGAGATAGCCACCAGAGAGGGATTCCCCCTCCGGCGGGGTGCCGGAACGGGTCTAGATTGGTTTTTGGTGGCTACAGAGGCTTCTGGTGGTGGAACTCCCAATCTATTGTGCTCCGCGATCGTTTTAGGGTATATGGATATATATAGGCGGAAGAAGTACGTTGCGGGAGCGACGAGGGGCCCACGAGGGTGGAGGGCGCGCCCCCTGCCTCGTGGCTTCCTCCTTGGTTCCCTTACGTACGCCCCAAGTCTTCTGGATTGCTTCCGTTCCAAAAATAGGTTCCGTGAGGTTTCAAGTCAATTGGACTCCGTTTGATTTTCCTTTTCTGTGATACTCTAAAACAAATAAAAAACAGAAACTGGCACTGGGCTCTGGGTCAATAGGTTAGTCCCAAAAATAATATAAAAGTGGATAATAAAGCCCAATAATGTCCAAAACAGAAGATAATATAGCATGGAGCGATCAAAAATCAGGTGGCACCCGTGGGAATACCGTGCGTGAGGCCGCAAAGTGATATGATGTGTTACATGCTAGATCGGTGTGACTTAGGATCGGGGTCCTAACAGTCCAGAAGTTCACCGGCTGCTTGGCCTCGGTCAGTCGATTTCTCAGTCGGCTGGGCGAGAGGGCCTTGCCCCTGTATCAGCTAATGAAGAAGATGGCGCCGTTCGAATGGAACGACTAGGCGAACGAAGCCTTTTGGGATCTCAAGCGCATGCTCTCCACCGCACCAGTCCTGGCCGCACCGGCCGAGAAGGAGCCGCTGCTGCTCTATATCGCCGTGACCTCGCGGTCGGTCAGTACGGTGATGGTGGTCGAGCGACCAGAGAAGGAGACGGTCCAAGCCGTCCATCGTCCCGTCTACTAGCTAAGCGAGGTGCTCTCCGCCTTGAAGCAGAACTACCCATACTACCAAAAGATGTGTCACGGCGTGTACTTCACCACCAAGAAAATGAAGCAGTATTTCTGAGAGCATGTCATCACCGTGGTTAGCACGGCCCCTCTCAGCGACATCATCGGGTGCCGGGGTGCCTCTGGGCGGGTCGCCAAGTGGGCGCTCGAGCTAGCCGGCCATACCATCCTCTACGAGCCCTGCACCACGATCAAGTCCCAAGCTTTGGCCGACTTCCTCGTCGATTGGACCGAAACCCAGTACCTGCCGCCGCCGCCGGACTCGACGCACTGGCGCATGCACTTCGATGGCTCGAAGATGCAACTCGGCCTGGGAGCCGGCATAGTGTTGTCCTCCCCCAAGGGCGACCAGCTTAAGTACGCACTACAGATCGACTTCGCCGCCTCCAACAACGTCGTCGAGTACGAAGCCCTTGTGCACGGCCTCCGGCTTGCCAAGGAACTCGGCATCCGGTGCATCCTATGCTACGGCGTCTCGGACCTAGTGGTACAACAGTGCTCAGGCGAGTGGGACGTGCACGACTCCAACAAGGCAAGCTACCGCTTCCTCGTCCAGAAGATGTCCGGGTTCTTCAAGGGTTGCGAGTTCCTCCACATCCCACGCGCGGAGAACGACGCGACCGACACGCTCACCAAGATCGCCTCGTCTCGGCAGTCCATCCCATCCGGCGTCTCTCTCGAGCAACTGCATAAGCCGTCCGTCAAGCCGTGACCGGACTCCGAGTCCATCCATGTGCCAACCGACCCGGCCACGCCTCAACCCGGCCCGGGGACTGCTCCAACCGACCCGGCCGCGCCTCAGCCTGGCCCGGGGACTGCTCCATCCGATCCGGTCGCGACGGAACCCATCCCGGGTGCTGTCGAACCCGTCCCGGGGGCTGCAGGACCCATCTCAGAAGCGGCCGACCCGGATCCCAAAATAGTGGCCGTTTTCGCCGTAGTAACGGCGCCATCCTGGGCCCTGCTCATCTCAGAGTTCCTGGAAAACGGGGTCCTCCCCATGGACGAGACCGAAGCTCGGCAAGTACAGCGTCGAGCGACCGCCTACAGCATCATCAACAACGAGCTCGTCAAGTGCAGCTCCACCGGCGTGTTCCAACGTTGCGTCGAGCAGGACAAGGGCATTGAGATGCTCCTCGACATACACCAGGGCGAGTGCGGGCACCACGCCGCCTCGCGGTCCCTGGTGGCCAAGGCTTTTCGCAATGGTTTCTACTGGCCCACAACCCTCAAAGACGTAGAGTCACTCGTCAACAAGTGCAAGGGATGCCAGCGCTTCAAGAAGCGCAACCATCAGCCAGCGTCAGCACTCTAGACCATCCCGATCGCCCGGCCCTTCGCGGTCTGGGGACTCGTCATGGTGGGACCCTTCAAGACCGGCCGAGGCGGCATGACGCATTTGCTGGTGGCGGTGGACAAGTTCACCAAACGGATCGAAGCAAGGCCAATCAAGAGGGGGGACGGCCCTATGGCCGTTCGGTTCATCAAGGACATCGCGGTGCGCTACAGCATGCCGAACAGCATCATCACGGACAACAGCACCAACTTCGCCAAGGGCGCGCTTGCGCAGTACTGCTCCGTCTCCGGCATCCGCCTCGACCTGGTTTCCGTTTTACATCCGCAGTCCAACGGCTAGGTTGAGCGGGCCAACGGCCTCATCTTATCCAGCATCAAGCCGCGGCTCGTCGAACCGCTCGTCCGCTCCCCCGGCAGCTGGCTCGACGAGTTGGCGGCCGTCCTCTGAAGTCTCCGCACCACGCCAAACCGGTCGACCGGGTTCACCCCGTTCTTCCTCGTCTATGGAGCAGAAGCCGCCATTCCGACCGACATCGAGTTCGACTCGCCGCGCGTCACGATGTACACAGAAGCCGAAGCCAAGGAAGCTCACGAAGACGCCATCGACCTGCTCAAAGAAGCACGTCTCCGAGTGCTCAGTCGCTTGGCCATCTACCAGCTAGGCCTGAGGCACTACCACAACAAGAAAATCAAGCCCCTCGCTTTCCGGGAGGGAGACCTCGTCCTCCGGCTTGTCCAGCAGCATACCGGCGAACACAAGTTGTCCTCCCCATGGGAGGGTCCCTTCATTGTCAGCAAGGCCCTGTGCGATTGCAACGCGTACTACCTCATCGACGCTTATAAGTCAAACAAGCGCAAGAGGGACACCGTTGGCGAAGAAACAACCCGGCCATGGAATGCGGAGCTCCTCCGCCCGTTTTACAGTTAGCCATATGCACGTATGTATCGCTGCCTTTTGTAATCATCTAAAAACTATGGGACCCCCAAACAACGCTCGGGGGCTGCCCTTTTCGCAACAAACCTATTGTGTCCCCTACATTTTTGTGCATTACTTTGCTTGTAAGCCAACCCAGCCACCGGGTCAACTCGCTCGACCCGGGGGCTCGGGGGCTGGCCGGCTTGGTCACCCGCCACTTTCCTTAGTGGCTCCTGACGTGTCGGATCGTCGCAGCCTCTCACTTTGCCCTTGTTAGAGTTGTGTCGAATATTATGTATAAGGTAGGTTACGGTTGGACTTGTAGTTATATTGTGTTTACATAGGATATGTAGTCGTGTCCTAGTATCATGTGTCGGTGTCCAAGGCGACTGGGTGCGGTATTATAGCGGTGTCATGGCGAGGAGCGTCCGTAGTCAGGCCCCGGGGATGTAGCCATATCGGTGAACCTCGAATTTTTTCTAACAAGTGGTATCATGAGATAGGTTGTCCGAAGGTTGTGAATTGTTGATCTAGAGGAAGGAAGAAAGCGTCGACGGAAGTTTGCAAGAAGCAATCATAATACGGGATAAGTCATCGGCGAGTTACGATGCAAAGCAGAGGTATTGGTCGAGTCGTAATCTTCATGGAAGCAATCGGAAGCGGTCTCGGCGTGATAACATGCAGCAGGCTGGCGACGCATGGCACGTGGGTACATGGCAAATCGATTCGATGCGGGCTCCTGTGGCCTTCGGATCGTGGCCGACCGGGCGGCTGTTGTGTGCAGGCGGCAGTCAGCAGATCAGATCGAATCTGACCGGAAGAGACCCGGCGGCAGCTGGCATACCCCGCGTTTGAAGGCCCCAGCAGGAGCTGGCGTCGTGCGGAGCAACATCGGGCCGACAGCCCATTGCAGGTGCAGGAGGCCCAGTTGACAGTAGGCCGGTGCGGGCTGTCTAGGCAATGGCTTGCTGCTGGTGGGTGTGCTCGATGAGCCACGTGCGTGAGAGCTAGAGGAGTCACGTACAGGATTTGTTTGAGACAAAAACAAGAAGCAACCAGGACCATGTGTGTGCACGGGAGCAGCTTAGAGGGGTCAAGATCGATCTATTTTTCTGCTATGAGGTGCACGGAGAAGCAACAAGCAAATACTGACAGGAAAAAATAAGATCTGTGAAGTTTGAATGGAAGTTATTTCTGGGTCGGTTTGCTAAGATGGCTTGGAACACGTGGACAGCCTGCGGAGGTGCGTGGATAAGCGCGTCATGCAGGGTCATGCATACACATGGCGTCTAAGACATGCACAAATGTGCGAGCGGACACGGCATAGGGTGGAGCACGGTTGCAGTTGGATATGTTCGGATGGGTCGGACTAGGCAGTCTGACGGATCGACGCAAGTCGGTTGGTACAGAAGAGAGTGGTGGGATCGGCGATGACGACATAGGAGCGTGATGCTGATGGTGACCGACTTCTGGGGCGTGGAAACACGTGGCGCGGGCCCGAGGGTTTGTGTGGCTTCGACAAGACTATGGCGTGGGATTGATTCAAGGTGGTGTATACACGGAGCTTGAAGTCGATGAGACGCATGGGTGGACTGATCATCTACCATGGAGTCATGTTGAAGGTGAGCTGGATTGAGGGGCTACGGTGTAAGGATCCATAGAATCGGAGCCTATTCAGCGGGAAAAGCGAGGGACACGTAATTCGTACTGGAGCCCAGTGGTCTGATGGAAACGTGAAACTCGTCATCGGTCGGTGATGACCGATGGTACTCTACAGTGGGGGTTGAGTGGTGTGGGTTCGCGACCCTTGAGACTCGACTAGGACAACAGAGGCTCAACACAGTAATAGCGGCGAGGCGTGCAGTAAGCACGGGGGGCATGGAGACGGTCAGGACAACTGCGAATTTGACTCGGGATGACTACAGCAATGGTGAAATTCCTTCAAGTTTCAGACAGACGGTCAAGAAAAGAGCGGTGATGTTAAGTTCAGGTAACCCTTTTGTGTGACACCCAATATGTGAGTTGTTCACTTTCATGCAGGTGAGTGATTGTGTGTGATGATGTTGGACTGATACTCTGGAAGTTGGGAGCACAAACTAGAGTAACAAGGAAATTAATTTTGCTCGAGTGTTGACTATGGTCAAGAAAAGAAGGGACTACAAGTTGCAGGTGGATTCATATGGAGTCTTTGGAGTAGCAGTGATGCTCATGGGAAAAGCTCGAGTCTAATGTACATGAAAGTTTGAAGCATGAACGGATTCAAGGTGGTGGAGAATATTCGCCAAGGTGGAGTTTGTTAGAGTTGTGTCAAATATTATGTACAAGTCAGGTTACAGTTGGACTTGTACTTGTATTGTGTTTACATAGGATATGTAGTCATGTCCTAGTAGGACACTTGTATCCTAGGCCTCTCATATATAGCGGGGGTAGACACACGATGTATCCTATGCCAACATAATAGCACTGGAACGCAGGGGAACCGACGGCATGTGCCAGTGTCCAGGGCGAGCGGGTGCGGTATTATAGCGGTGTCATGGGGAGGAGCGCCCATAGTCAGGCCCCAGGGATGTAGCCATATCGATGAACCTCATTAACAAATGTCGGTGTCGTGTGGTGTGATTGCTTTGGTTCTTTGATGACGGACGATGACCTCGAATTTATTCTAACAGCCCTAAGCCGCAGAACCGACTTCGGCTATTGGCTGGCAAGCACATGAGACCAAGGCACCAGCGCGCCTCGATCACTAAGTCAAGAACCGCCGGGTCGTCCAACCCAGCCCCTCCACTTTAAAGATGCCGCACGAGTGGCTGCTCGCCAACCCGGCCCGCCGGATTGCTGCCAGCCAGCCCAATGAGTGTTTCGCTCGCGCTCAACGTCCCGAAAGGCTAAATATCATGCACTCCTCCCAAAGGTCGAACCCCTTGTCACGGCCCGGAGCCTCGGCCGTCAAACTCACAGGGGGAAAACCCAAAGGGGGAGAAGTCACGAGAAAAGGGCTTCAAAGACAAAGAGTAAGAGCGCTGGCATCCACGAGGTTTTTGCATGCTGCCGGGTCGCTCGACCCGGCCCCGCCACTCTAAGTCGACAAGCGACCGGCCGGCCCAGTGGGTGTCTTCGCTTGCGCTCAACGTTACGAAAGCCTAAGTACTACACGCTCCTCTCAAAAAGCCAAACCCTTTGTCACGGAACAGAGCCTCGGCCGTCAGACTCGTGGGGGAGAAGCCCAAGAGGGAAGAATGCAGGAAAACGACTAAAAAACAAAAAGCAAAGGCACAAACATTCACATGGCTCATACATCATAAATTAAGAAACAGGCCCAAGGCTAGAGTTCATTACACCCAAGTCAATCCCCAGTGGGTGGGTGGACCTGCTACCTAACATAAATTTTTACAAAGTTAAATCAGGCATCTCCACCATCAGATCGCGCAGCCCCTGGATCCACCGAGGTGCCGACATCATCCTCTCCGGCGTCCGCGTCACAGTAGATGCCCGTCTCCTCAGAGCTGCCCTCTAGGTCATCCAGAAGAAGGCCGTAGTCCTCAGCAGGCACGACACCGCCATCCTCCACCCGCTCCGGCTGGACCTCGTCATGGAAGGTGAACCCGACGATGTAGCTGGCCCGGTCGGCGATCCGTCCGGCCTCCGCCTGCAGCTGGCTCTCTGAGCCGGCCCGCTAGCCCATCAGCGCATCCAGCGCCAGGTCAAACGCGAACCGAAGTGCCATCTCGGCGCCGGCACGGGCGGCAGAAACCCGCCACTCATGAAGATGGTCCGGGCCCGCCTCCAACCACCGCGCCAGCCGTGTGAAGCTGTTCGGCGCGACGGCGCCCGGCCAGAGGGCCGCCGTCATCATCGCGCCGGCCTCAGAAAGCCACCCCATCTGCTCACTCAGGACAGCATACGGGCCTCGGCGACGGCCACGATCTCCGGGAAGGTCCAAGCCACCCGCGGGTCAGTCTCAGAGCAGACAATTCCCTGTGGGTCGCACTGAAAGCGGACCGCCTCCTCCACCAGCCGGCACGTCTCCGAGAAGGCCCCTGTCGAAGAGAAAAGCAAGTCGGAAGAGAGTCACTAAGGAAGAAAAGCCGGAGTCCCAACCCGGTAACAAGAAAACCGAAGGAAAGCACTTACTGGACAAGGACTCTTCCAGGTGCTGCGCTTCGAGCAATGTACCGCGCCGCTCTCGGGCGATGGTGCGGTCACGCTCCTAGAGTGCCTTCTCCAGCTCGGCGACCTTGGCAAGGGCCGTTGTTGGTGTCAAAACCGGCGTATCTCGGGTAGGGGGTCCCGAACTGTGCGTCTAAGGGCATCTCCAACCGCGCCCCTAGGAAGGCCTCCCCAGGCGATTTTTTCGTGCCGGCACCGAAAAAACGTCCCAGTCGTGCCCCAGGAGCCTGATTTTCGCCGGCTTGGGCCGAAAACAGCGCCGGCGGACCCAGGCCGAACCCGGCACGTTGGGGGGCGCCCGGGGGCGCCAGGGCGAGCTGTTTTGGCGCGAAAAAGACGCGGGCCAGCCGCGTTGGTCAGCCTTGCCATTGATTCCTCACGGGCGGAGCGTCACGGGATGACGCGCCGACGCCTCCCCTCCCTCGCACGCGTACACACGGGCACGGCCCGACTATAAAAGCCGGAGGCCTTCATTCACCAGCGCCCACACCAGCCCCGCCCCTCGCCGCCGTCCAGCCCTTCCTCTCCCTAACTCTCCCGAGCGCCGCCGCCCAGCCCCTCCCTCTACCTCTCCCGAACCCGCCCAGCCCCGCCTTCGCCATGGCAGAACGCTTCCCCGGAGATACGGCGGCGGCCAACGGCTTCGGCCGCCGTTCGCTCCGCGAACAGGAGTCCTGGCTCCTGTTCCAGGCGAACATCCCGGCGCCGCCGGACATGCGCGCCGGGCCGACGGGGTGGAGGCTCAGCGCCGGGGAGTGCCCATTCCCCCGTTGCCCGACGCCGTGGCGAAGCCGAGGTACTTCGCCGAGGAGGTCGACATCGTGCGCGCGTCCCTCCCCGACGTCGAGCTCTCCCTCCCCCAGTACGCCGCCGACAACCACGCGGCCGGGGCGGCGTATTTCGAGCGCCGCCAACAGCAGCGCTTGGCGTCCACCAACGGCGCGCCGGTGGTCGGCGGCCGGCAGAACAGTGAGGGGCGCCACCTCTGGTGGGGCGTCCCCGGCCGCACACTCGAGGGTGTGCTCACGTACCTCGAGGGCGGCAACGACCCGCCGTTGGCGTACCCCCCGGCGAGGGTGGCCGCCCCGGCGCAGCATCGACGCGCCGGGCCATGGGCTCCAAGGAGGTTCAGCGCCTCCTCTTCTTCCTCCTCATCCCGTTCTTCTTCACGCTCCTCCGGCTCTCCGGTGCTGCTCGGCGTCAAGGCCGAGCCCGCGGCGGAGACGCCGCTCAACCGACGCACTCGCAGTGCCGGCATCATTATCAACGAGGGCGGCCGGCGCGCCCCCTCGTCGGTTCCTCCGTGCTTCGTCAAGCCAAAGACGGAGCCGGGGCTGGCGCCGGTGAAGACGGAGCCGGGGCTGGCGCCGGTGAAGGCGGAGTTCGACGACGACGACGACGCGGCCCTCGAATGGGCGCGCCAGGACTCCATTGCGATGGAGAAGGCGCGCCGCGAGAAGGAGAAGGAGCGCCAGCACACCGCCCTACGCCGCTTCGAGGAGCGCCGACGCGTCCGCGAGGAAGGCGGGGTCGTCGTCTTGTGCGACAGCGACGACGACGACTACGCGCCGCCGCCTGTTCGCCATGGCGATGCCGGGGAGGGGTCCAGCAGGGCACCCGCGTCAAGGAGGAGAAGACCGATGACGACGATGGCGGCGACGGCGGGGAGGACTTCAGCCCCTTTCTTTTTTTAGATTAGGTTAATGTAATGTTTGGCCGAATTTCGCCGAAATTTGTAATGTTTGGCCGAAATTTAACTAGTTTTTATCATAACTTCGCTGAACGGTTCTGTTTTTTTTAAGATACGCGCCTGGGGGCGGCCCTGGGGGCCGACGGCTGGGGACCGACTCGCCCCCAGTGCCATTTTTTTCACCGGCTCACCCCCAGGCGGCGCTTTTAGATGCCCCCTGGGGGCAATGGCTGGAGATGCCCTAAAGTCGATGGTAACAGGAGACAAGGGACATGATGTTTACCCAGGTTCAGGCCCTCTCTATGGAGGTAATACCCTACGTCCTGCTTGATTGATATTGATGAATAGGAGTATTACAAGAGTTGATCTACCACGAGATCATAATGGCTAAACCCTAAAGGCCTAGCTTCTATGGTTATGATAATGAGTGTCCTATCCGGACTAAGTCCTCCGGTTTATATAGACATAGGGAGGATCTAGGATTACACAAGGTCGGTTACAAAGAAGGGAATCTACATATCCAGTTGCCAAGCTTGCCTTCCACGCCAAGGAGAGTCCCATCCGGACACGGGTGCAGTCTTCGGTCTTCTATTTTCATAGCCCATCAGTCCGGCCCATGGCTAACAGGCCGGACGCCCGAGGACCCCTTAGTCCAGGATTCCCTTGGTAGCCCCTGAACCTGGCTTCAATGACAAGGTATCCGACGCGTAGTGCTGTCTTCGGCATTGCAAGGCGGGTTCCTCCTTCCGAACTTCCAAAGTAGTCTTCGGACAAATTGATTGTGTCCGGACCTGTAACACACACCACACACAACCGTAGAGAGAATATAATAATACACGACTCCAATCCACTGACAACTTTTACAACATGACATCACGTCCATCCGGTCATATTTTTGAACCGTTTTTGCCTGCCGTTCCATGTTTCAAGACACGGTTGTCATTGGCACGTCTTGTCCAAGCAGAGATCGTGTCCCCTTATTACGGGATTCTCATCAATACGGGCGTGGGTGACCCAACCGTGCCATTTACACAGCCGTCGGGAGCAGGCGAATTTTGAGGCGAGTGGGGTGGCATTCAATATTCACTGCCCTTATAAGGAGATAAGATTCCCCTTTCTTCTCCCACGCCTTCTCTCTTCTTACGCCTTTCCACTCTTGAGCTCCAGCACTCAAGTTCTCATATGTTTCCCACTAGAGAAAGTACTCCGGATCCGGAGCAGGTGGCAAGTGGATGGCTTCTTCTGTTAAGAAGAAGGCCATCAAGGAGCTTCGAGGGGCCGGATACCTGGCCAAGGAGATCGCTCACTGTCTCCTGGCCGAAGGACAGATCGTCCCTACCCCAGAACCCCATGAGAGGGTTGTGTTTCTTACACATTTTGTCCATGGGTTAGGATTCCCTCTCCACCCATTCGTCCGCGGACTGATGTTTTACTACGGGCTAGATTTCCATGATCTAGCCCCCAACTTTGTCCTCAACATCTCGGCATTTATAATCGTTTGCGAGGCCTTCCTCCGCATCCCGCCTCACTTCGGCCTATGGCTGAAGACTTTCAACGTAAAGCTGAAGGTGGTGAGAGGCCAACATGCAGAGTGCAGAGGTGCCATGGTGGGCAAGATGCCCAACGTGATATGGCCCGAAGGTTGCTTCATGGAGACAGTGAAGGGGTGGCAGTTGGGGTGGTTCTACATCATCGAGCCGCGTGACACCAACTAGGCGGCGGCCCTCGGATTTCGATCCGGAACTCTGTTGCGGCTTACCTCCTGGCAAGAGAAGGGCCTCGCCTGGGGCTCTTCAAGCGAGCTGACTGGGCTCCAGACATGCGTTCAGAACATGCTAACCAAGAGGATCAAACTCGTCAACGTGATCCAGGTTATGCTCATTCGCCGGATCCTTCCGTGCCAACACTGGACTTGCTTTTTGTGGGAGTTCAATCCGGCCAAGCATCAGACGCTACGAGAGCTCTTCGGCACAATGCGCGAAGATATCTGGAAAGTGCTCTTCAAGGCCGGCTAGACACCACCGCCCACGACCGAAGATCGTGGGATCAGCTTAAAGCGCCATGCCAATTCGGTAAGTTCTTTCATGTATTCAAGGTATAGCCTTTGCTGGCATATTTTGGGAAGGAGTCTAAGCCTTCCTATCAATTTTCAGGCCTGGATCGACATAGCGGAGTGGATTAATTGTCCCGCTCCACTTCCCGAAGACGAGGAAACCCCACTCCTAACGAAAATGCTATTTCCGGCGCCTTATGATGTGCTGGAGAAGAAGGCCAAGAAGACGGCCAAAGGGAGCAGGAGCGGCCTTCGCCGAAAGGGTGCTTCGGACATGTTGTCCGAAGACAAGACTGGCTCTTCGGTCGCCGAAGACGACGGCAAGGAGGAAGAAGAAAGCGGATCCCCCCCCGGAGGGGGGAATGAATAAAAGAGAGGCCTCCACGAATCTGGAGGCGAAAGCGCCCAAGAGGAGGAAGGGCTTCCTTGCGGATAACTCCGCATGGGATGTCGAAAGCAGTCCGGAGCGAATGCCCCGAACCAAGCCTCGGGCTGCCTCGTAATTACCAAAACCCTACGCACCTCCTAATACATGGCCTTTCCAGCTTATAATATTAATATGTTTAAACTATTCCATTACAGTTCGGCCTGTGACGGCTCCCCGCGATCCTCGATAGAGGATTCGCTAGACTCAAAGGAGATGGCCAGCATGTCTCCGCCGCCCGCTCATTCTGCCTCACCCAAGGGTGAAGACGAGGTGGCGTCCCAAAGGATCTTCCCAGACCGGGGGAGATTACAGAAATCGTTAAGGTGGCGCCGCAGGACGACTCCTCGGCTGCCGGACACATGGGGGAAAAAGCCCCCATGGGGACTGGCAGTGAGGGCCAAGTTCTCTTCGGCCCTCAGCCGATACCATTCCGGGGACCTATACGGCTCCGGAGTCAAGCGAATGGCCTTCCTTGAAAGGAGGAGGTGTGTCTGTTCCACCGATGACCTCTGTCTAACCAGAGGCATCAGACAATCTGCTGGAAGCGCCGGGAGGCGCCGCTGTAGTGGATGGGCATCGTGTCCTTATGGGAAAGGTTATCGAAAAGGTTCATTCCGCCAAAAGCGGACTGACCGAGGCCTGCACTAGCCTGGGGACTGGCAATGGGGGCCAAGTTCTCTTTGGCCCTCAGCCGGATACCATTCTGGAGACCTATACGGCTCTGGAGTCCAGCGAACGGCCTTCCTCGAAAGGAGGAGGTGTGTCTGTTCCATTGATGACCTCTGTCTAACCAGAGGCATCGGACAATCTGCTGGAAGCGCTGTGAGGCGCCGCCATTGTGGATGAGCATCGTGTCCTTATGGGTACGGTGATCGAAAAGGTTCATTCCGCCAAAAGCGAACTGACCGAGGCCTGCACTAGCCTTTTAACAGGCTTTGAGTTCACAATTATAGAAAAAACTAGTCGTCAACCCGTGCGTCCGCACGGGCTCGCCTATCTTTAGACAATTGTATATGAGGTTTAATTCTATTAACATTAATTGCATATAATATTTTTAGAAATGGAATTTAAAATGAATTTATATTAAAAATTCAACTCATTGCAACTAATAGCATGCACCAATGCATATTGGTTTCTATGTGGCAAAAAGGAGCTATTCTTTTCAATAAATTCCTGATTGTATAATTTGCGTATATGTATTATTTGCTAATAACTATATATCAATGAATGGAAAAGATAGTACACGACAACCTTAAGATATTCACCAATAATTTCATCTGCATATTTCATAATTGAGTCTTGTCGATTTAAATTATTAGCTAAACCATGCATTACTCTAAAAATGGTAAATATATTTCCAAGAGAAAAATGCATTTACATTTTCATTAATTCTGTGATTCAAATTCTTGTGTGCTGGCCAAATTCACTGTCTAGAACCCTGTGAGAGAAATATATCATGATATTTTGCAGAAATGTGTCTCCTTTCCGCTTGCTTAAAAATTAGCAAAGAAAGTGCATTTCAATGTTTTCCAAAAATGTACGTGCAGATGTGTACTCCGTAACTTTAAAATTCATTAGATTTTTTTGTTTGTATGTTACACAGATCAATATGCCAATGGATGCATATCTTTTATCTACTGTTTGCTATTTTAGATCCGCGCGCAAATACATATTTCTTGTGTAACTCGCAAATAAAATATTTTCTTGTCAAGTACTACATATATGTACTGGACATTTACATGTAGGAAACAAATTGGAATTTTCCAAATAAAATTAAGGAGGGGTTTCCTTTGGTTCCGACTTTTTTTTTGGCTATTTGAAGACTGGGAGCAAAAGGTTTGAATTCATGTGGAGTTACAATTTGTAATCAAGGATACCGAAAACAAAATACTAAATATACATGTAAAAAGTATGGTTTTATCGCAAATGTGTCAACGACATGTTTCTGCAGCCTTAATAAAACCCCAAATCATAAAACAAATCATACATGCCCAATTAAATCTAATCTAATCAAACTTATTTATGAAGAATATAAATTATAAGGAAAATATATCGACTTTTATAAGGATTTACACATCATAGAAACATTGTTAATAGCTCTAGGCTCTCACGTACAGTGCCATGTTTTTTGTGTGGTGCAAACAACCGTTCAGCCCCGTAGATCCAAGGTGTGATGACATCATAATCCTATGTTTTTCACTCCCTCCTTTTGGGATGTTAACGAAATAAAGAGGCTCTATGCTTTTCTTTACAATAATTTTAGTTGACCCAGTTTTCTGGTCAGGTGTAACCTCCTATGGATAAACTTCACTTATCATATAATCCTAATCATAAAATTATGATGTGTCTAAATACAATTATGGATGTGGAGTTGTTTTAGTGAAGCCCCATCACCGCTGCCTCCCGGGTCGCTCTCGCGACTCCGGAGGCCCCAGCAGCCGCCAACAACAGGGAGCAACCGCGCCGCCCATTCTCTTCTCGCCGTCTCCGGAGGAAGCCTAAGGGCAAAGCCCAGCGGCTGACGGCGGCGGCGAGGACGCACGCGGCTCGTGGCTGTGACCACCCTCCCCGGTCCATCTCCACTTGCCAGATTCAGATCCATCTCGTCCTCAGCTCTCCGGGCGTGCTCCGGGCCCTGCTGCACACCGACGCTCCACCACCTCCCTGCTACCGCCTCGCCCCATCTCACGCTGCCGCGCAACGTCCACTTTCATAGTGGCCGTCGGCGTCCTCCTCCAGTCAGATCTGGCCGGTGCTAGCCACTCTCGACCTGCGCCGCCATCCTCCGCGTCGTCCCTCCTCTGCTGGCGCTAGGTGGGCGAGCGGCCTGGCCCCTGGCGCCGGCGGCGCCCGCGGCTGTGTTTCGGCCTCCTGGTCGTCCGGCGCCGGCGTCCCTTCCCCTCTACATCGACAACCCGTCCTGCACCTCCACCCCGCTCGCCCTCCCCGTCCCCGCCTCCCTGCGCGCCCGTCACGGACGGGCTGCGGCTGGTCTGGTGGATCCTTCGACGGACCCCTCCTCGCCTCCGCCACCGCCGGTCCCTGCCGGGAAGAACCTCCACTCTGGTGCCCCCACCCTCTGTCCACCTCCCACGCCGGCCCACCTCGTCTCCACCCTCCTCACTAGCGGCCTGCTCCACTCGTCCTTCCTCGGTTCACCATCCGCCTCACATGTCCGTCTCGGTCATGTCCTCTGTCGCCCTTCGACTCCACTTGGACGGCGGCCCACCATTGACGGATGTGCTACGGGAGAAATCCCCGCTGACCTTGTCAGCTGACCACGGCGGCGCTACTCCAGCGTTGCTTACCCTCTTGGGGGCGTGGCTCATGTGCCACTCCTGTCTCTCGGTCCAGATTCGCAGCTCTCGGCTCTGCCCTCTGGGAATTTTACCGGTTATGCTCCAGGCGAAAGCTCTGTGATGGCGTCATCCTCGGATGTCGTCCACCTTCTTGAAGGAGTCACTAGGGAGCTCCTTGCCGCCATTCATCCTCCGTTTCCCTTGGCGGTTGGTCATCCTCTGCTCTGCTAGCTCAAGACCCTCTCATGCCCGTCGTCTGTTTTGGTGAGCTTCGTGCTCTTCGTGCTATCTTGGTTCATCTTTGCTCAACAACGACGCAACGATGCCTCCCCACCTTGCTAATCGTGTCGACTTGCTGTGGCGGAGTTTCCAGTTAAGGTTTGTGATGGGTCACTCGTTGATTGGTGATGCTCCTCTGTTGTGCCAAGGGGTTGGTACGCACGCTGGTGTGGTGCGTTAGGATAGTTGTTTAGTGTTTCTATTGTGTTTCCTCGATGACACACCACTTCCACTCGACTTTTATGGTGGTGGTCTCTTGGCTTGCTGGCTAGGTAGTACCTTCTTCGGGGCGTCCATATGCTCTCACCCTATGTAATCTTTCCCTCCTGTGTGGTTTTTCGGCCCGGTTTCCCTTATAAACGGGGTCAACTTGTTAAGGTTTTCGATCCGGTTTTCCTTATAAACTGGATCAAACACTTGGCATTTTGGCAACTTTGAGCAATATATTCAGGTGGGGAATCTCTCCCCCCCCCCCCCCCCCGGTGACCGTTCAAAAAAATAATACAATTATGGTAGGTAGAGAGCCTTTAGTAAATATATATCATACATAAATTAGAGGGAATAAAAGACGACTAATTGTACCATACCAAAGCCATACCACATTGTCAAAAGTAAAACAATGAAAACTGATGCATTACTACAAAAATTATTTGAGTGAAAAAGAACAATCAAGTTCAACTTCATAGGTACGGTAGTGAGTGTGCCCTTGAGAAAAATAATGGGAAGGACAATGTAATTCCACATCCAATCATGTGGGAATCAATGGGGAAAAATTTATGACATTCAATGGCGGATCGGTTACCAGTTGAACACAAAAAATGATGTGCAAGATGGTGTGTGGGACATACATGAGAGTTATAACACGCAATAGTCAGTAGTTAATATTCTGGGATGTGTGTTTGAGATCCTCATAACCGTGTGGTTCTTATGAACTTGAAAGTAATTTTTTTTATGATTCTCGGCCAAAGAGATCCAAGTACGAAAATGTATACTGTATTGAAATTGGTGTACTTGATCATGACAAACGCTCTAGCAGGACCTACTTGACAATCAACTTGTTGTGCTAACAAATTAAATATAGTTGAGCCTTATAGCCACATAAGTGCATCGGTTCAACCAAATCCAGTGAGGACCTAACTACACTCCATAATATTATCCACTAAATCATTTCAAATAGCAGTGTTGCCTAAAATGGAAAATACTTATTTACTTCCAACATTTATTTTGTACGCACTCCAGCTGTTGATGAACCTACAACTAAACTACTATGTAAAGGCAGAATTTCACACCTATTCAATTGAATGTCTTTCCCAATATATTTCTTTTGGGATAAAAGAAACACAAATTTCCTTCAAAAGTTTCTAACGTGAGCTCAGATATTAGTATAGAAGCTGTAGCGTATGGAGATGTAGTTTTTTCTTTATTTTCAAATGTTATTAATTGGAAGAGAACATGCACAGTTTAGCATGTATATCTGCAGATGTAGCAATTGTCCAGCTACATATTATATCATCTTAATAATAATAGGTAAGTTAGAACCCAAGACATGTTCCACTTATAATCGGTTCATGACTTCAAATGCAGCCGGTGTGGGACATTGATAAGAGTTATAACACACAGTAGTTTGTACTTAATATTCTAGGTTGTGTGTGCGGGAACCTCATAATTCAGAGGCGTTTGGTTCCTATGTAAAAAAAAAATCAAGTTGCACTTGGGAATACTTAGAATCTACATTGTCTACCACCTAGTTGTTATTTTATTTTTGGTATTCATGCAATCAAGTTGCACGTGGGTGACCTTACACTGCACATTGCTAAAGGAAGTTTAGGAGGGCACCCTTTCAGATAAGTAACTTAATTTATGACATACTCCCTTTGTAAATAAATATAAGACCATTTAGATCACTACTTTATACATTACATTGCTTTGGTGATGCAATCAACCATACCAATTATCTTGGAAAGAAAAAAGCAAAGAGAAAGATCTAATGGACAATATTAGCATCTTTATGAAAATAGCAGTCCAGAACACCATCGGTACAGAAATACATAAGCATGAGACATACATGACCATTCATAAACAGGCACATAGATAGAACAGTGCATCTATTGGGGATCGAGTACCTGAGTGTCAATCACATCAATAGACATGGACAATGTCTTCGCTGGACCAAACGATGCTGCTGTTACTATTGAATTTGGCAAAGTATTAATTGCTTGTCTCCGGTGGCTAGATGTGCTCAGGGTGGTCATGTACGTCCCAGTAAATAGGACTTGGCTCCTGCGCGCAGTGGTGCATCTCTGTATCAACCGGGATAAGTTGGAGAAGAGCGTCAGATTTTAGTAGTTATATAAGGAGAGGAGTAGGACAGGAGTTATCAACACAGGTTGCAATTTGTGACTCACATGGCACGAATGAACACACGTACACATAGCCAAGCAGACTTCTCAAGTAAGTTGATCGATTTGAGCTAGACGCGCCAGTATTTATGTATGTACCCACAGCCGTACAGGTATTGAGAGATGAATTTATTCTGGCAGCTAGCACCTGCACGTGAGAAACAATTAATGGCAACAGATTCCTGATCGGGCTGGCCTGCAGCTTCTGCCTGTGAACGACTGCGAATCCTTCCGACGGTGATCGTCGTGCTGGCCTGCAGCTTCTGCCTGTGAGCGATGGCGATCTTGTACGAAGCTCGTGTGGCCCGGCGAGATGCACACTTAGAGGGCTATAGCTCGATGGACTTGAATATACACGTGCAGAACCTTCTAATGGAGCATGCACTTGGTTAATCTTTGTGGCTGCAAAGGCAAAGCATGCAAAACATGATGGGTTAGCAAATAGATCTCATTAGAGGATGAAAGAGAGAATAGGAGGATGACGCCTAGTGCCAATTTTGATAGAAGATGATGGCGGCTGGGTGACCTAGGTTGGGGAGAGATCGATATTAGATACACGTGCAGAACCTCCTTAATGGAGCATGCACTTGATTAATCTTGGTGGCTGCAAACGCAAAGCATGAAAAACATGATAGGTAGCAAATATATAGATCTCATTAGAGGATGGAAGAGAGAATGGATGATGACGCCTAGAGCAAATTTTGATAGAAGACTATGGCGGCTGGGTGACCTAGGTTGGGGAGAGATTGATATTAGATACTGTTTCAAACTCGGGGGAAGATTACGGAGACTGGGTCATGGGAGAGAGGTACGTGCGAGAGAGATACGTGTTTTTTTCTTTTCTTTCGTGAGTCAATTGGGTCTTGGGAGAGCGATTCTGTGTTTTTTTTGTGAGTTAATCTATGCCGTAATAATTTGAGGCCCCACCAGATTAATAGATATAGATATAGATAGATAGATAGATATCACAATGTGAACAGTAGCCCCTGATGCTCTGTTCGGTGTCCGGAAAAGAAAAGCCGAACAGGGGATTAAAATAATTTTCGCAGGAGTCTAACATAATATGTCTTATGTGAATAAGCTTGCATCGCTGTTGGCTGCTGCCGCTCACACTGCGGAGGTCTCCAGACTGAAGCAGGACCTGGAGCGGGCCGAGAAAGAGCTCGGCCTCGTGAAGAAGCAGCTAGAGTACAGCAAAGGTATGCAGTAACCTGCGTGTATGTTTAGAAAGGATGAATGGTTCGTGTTTGACTAAAGTGCCATGAACTTTATTAAGGGCCACGACCGAGGTGGCGGGCCTTAAGAAGGCATTAGAGAAGGCCGAGGACAAATCGGCTAAGGAACGCACCGCGCGCGAGAAGCACGAGGCCTGGGTCGGCGAGGTTCAGCAAGAGCCTCAGGACGCCGTCAAGAAGTGCGAGTCCATGGAGCGTGATTCTAAGACGCAAGCGTCCGAACTTGCGAAGGCCCTCCAGAGTGCGCAAGAGGCTCGAGCCGAAGCCCAGAGCGCCCTTCAGGAAATCCAGACGGCCGGAAGATCGCGGCGGGTAAGGCTTTTATTATGCAAAGCAAGTCTGTGAAGGAAGCGTTCCTTTTACTTACTCGAATTTGGAGTTCTCCAGGGGCGTTTACGGATTTGCCGCGTAGCATATCCGGTGCTGCCGAGTTCTATCGAGCTGAAGAAGGGAGTTTTACGAAAAAACTGTTCTGGTCTCAATATCTTGGACCAGAACATCCGTTGTCCTTCAGCGACCAGCTGAAACAGCTGGTCGAGCTGCACAAGGCGGCCGAGCTAGCCATGAAGGAGCTTATAGTCCGACTGTGGCCTGCCACGCCGATGCCCAGCAGCTACTTCGAACTTGTGAAGCGGCTTGTTGATGCCTGCCCCCGGCTTGAGGTTATAAAGCGGTCGGTCTGTATTGAAGGTGCACGGATGGCCTTTGCCCGCGTCAAAACGCATTGGGCGAAGATGGATGCCAAGAAGCTAATGACCGAGGGGCCACCTGAGGGCAAGGAGCACCGCCGACCTGAGTTGTATTTTGATGGTGTCCTGGAGGGATCCCGCATTGCTGCGGATCACTGTGCGAAAGACACTATCTTTGAATGAATGTATGCGAGCTCCCTCTGCCTTGTATGATAAAAAAGTGTTTATGCAATATAATTCTTGTTATGTTTTTAAATTTTTACTTCATGTGCGGCCATGTTGTATGAAATATGAGGGTTAACCAGTCGTCGCCTTCTGCCCCCACGTAGGTAGTACGGGGGTGTTCGGGATGGAATATAAACAATCTTGATCCAATTAGATGGTCCTTGAAGGAGTTGTTTAGTGCAACGAACCAGGCAACCAGACTATGCGGCTGTAACACCCTCACTTAGCCATAGGAGTGTGACAATAAAAACATGGGCGCAGCCCCTAGTATTCGAACTAGAGTGCTGTAAGCATCTGATCAGGAGGTACCAATCCTTCACCTAATGCGGAAGAAATCTCCAATGATTTGCAACCTCCGAACAGCTGACCGGCTCTCGCCGCATCATGACTGTCAGTTTTCGGCTTTCTCTACTGAGATGCTCCTTTGGATAAACCAAGGCACAATCGCAGTAGTTCTCCCTTTATTACCTTAGCCGATATAGCGGAACGTAAGGTAGCAAGCACAGGAGCCGGGCAACCCAACTATTGACCAAAGACATGATTCGCAGCAAATGCATATAATGCTAAATTCGGGGTGCCGAACTATACTTATAAAAAGTGTTCGGACTTTTGTTGCCATAGTGTGGGGTGCTGTGCAGCCCCTGGCGAACCTGAAACATACCAAAGTGTAGGGGTGCTACCTGATAGGGTTATCCACAGGAGAGCTTAAAAAGAGAAAGAAGAAAGAAAACAGAAAGGTACAAAAAAGTTGGAGTCCTACAGCTCCAGCCGCAAACTGTTCTCATTGTAATTTAATTAGTACATCAAGGCGCATTGATACATATAGTGCGATAAGCAACAGGCTATTTGACATGCCGAAACCAAGGGAGAGATACATGTGGGTCCTGAAAAACATGTAAATTTATCATTAACGGAATCACCTAAAAAGTCCTCCATATGTGCGCGCTTCTCGCCGTCTTGGTGTATTTATCCTTCAAAAGGACCGATGACCAGGCCATCAGATGGTGCCTGTGGGATTGAGACCTCAAAAGGAAACAAGTAAAAAATGAAAGTATATGTGTATCCGACATTGGTTGAGCCGTACTACGGACCACAAGCTAGCTATGCCTCCGTCGATGCCCATGGGATTTTGAGCGCATAGTTATGTACGCGCGGCACGAATGCCACCACTTGATCGGAACTGCGACGGAGGCCAGATTGCTAGTCGAGCTCCTGACGAGTGCTACCTCTTGAGCACTGCATTGGTTTTCCCCGAAGAGGAAGGGACACTACTAGAAAAAGGGCTATAGATGGGATTGACACTAATGGCGCACCAGACAAGTGGTGCGCCATTAGTATATACTAATGGAGCACCACCCTCTGATGCGCCATTAGAGTTGAAACTACTAATGGCGCACCTGGCTGACGGTGCGCCATTAGTATCAAAAATTTTTTTAACTAGTGCGCCTGTCCAAACATACTAATGGCGCATCCTCAGGCAGTGCGCCATTACTAGTTGTAACTAGTAATGGCGCACCTTCCAGAGAGTGCGCCACTAATGTTGTTTTTTATTTTATTCCTTCTTTTGCAAAACTACTAATGGCGCACTCGCACGCGATGCGCCATTACTAGTTTACTAGTTTAAACTAGTAATGGCGCACCGTGGTGTAGTGCGCCATTAGTATGTTTTTTTTGCAAAACTACTAATGACGCACCACCAGGGGGTGCGCCATTAGTAACCTGGATTACTAATGGCGCATTTGTGGTTAGATTACTAATGGCGCATTTGTGGTTGGTGCGCCATTAGTAAGTGGGCAGCAACAAGATATTTTGGACAGCCTCTCCTCCCACACTCACTTTCTCCCCACTTCATTCTCTCCACCGCCTCCTCCTTGTCTCGGGTGCCTCCTCTTTTTCACCTCATTTCCACCATAAATTCATTCAAATTAAGTGGTTAAGTTACCTTGTTTTGCTAGGTAAGTAAGGGCGGAAGCTATATTTATGTTGTTCTCCCTACAACAATGTGCACATGCACTTTTTATGCCCTAGCTAGATCTATGTATGTTCGTGGTGTTGCATATGTTTGTGGTTTTGCATATGTGTTTGTGTTTGGAGGTGTACCGGTATTTGAAATGCGATAGTTGCCAATATTTTGCCGGAATGTTGATTCATTTCCGTTTCGGCGAGAATTTTGGCATTAAGCATTCTTTTTGATCCTATTTTTAGGGAAAGTCATGCCAAATTTTTTCTTGGTTCTAAAATATCGTTTTGCTCTACCCCGCAGGCGACCATGGTCCGCACGATGACCGAAGGCATCGTGAATAGGTTTTTGAGGTCCGCGAAGGCCGAGATGCTTCAAAAGAACGAGACGGAGATAAGATGTCCGTGTCGAAGATGCAAGCTGAATAGCCTTATTGCGGACCCGGATTCCGGGCAGGTGCGGGACCACCTGCTCTTGCGTGGTTTCATGGATGGCTATCGGTGGCAAGGTGATGAAGATGACTACGAAGTCGTCCATGGGGGCCGGGGCAAGAAATGAGGAAGGGCAGCAAGACAACCACCGCTGCTCGGGCGGGCGAGAAGACGAAGAATCCCCAGGAGATGATCACGACGGTGATGCTGTACACAGTCATCATGTAGAAGAAGATGCAGGACATGATGATGATGCTGGCGGAGCAGACGAAGCTGGACCATCGATGGGCTGGGTGCAGGACCCTCATATTCAAGAGCTTCTTCTCAAGCAGACGGATAACGCAAGAGCTGCCGCCCGAGAGAAAGCCAAGATGGATCAACTTGAGTTAGACGCGGTTACTCCATTGTATGAAGGATGCAGGCCCGAGGATACCCGCCTGAAAGTAACGCTCATGGCTCTGGAGATGAAGGTAAAACACAAAATGACCGACGCAAGCTTCGACGAGAACATGTCATTCTGGCACGAACGTCTTCCCAAGGGGAACAAGTGCCCGACCAGTTTGGAGGAGGCGAAGAAAATTGTGTGTCCTCTGGATTTACCGCACGTGAAATACCATGTGTGCATGAACAATTGCATCATTTATCGGGACGAGAACGCGGAGTCTACCATATGTCCGGTGTGCGGTGTCCTCGATACAAGAAGAGGAAGAAAGCTCCTCGAAAAGTGGTGTGGTACTTTCCGATCACTCCTCGTCTGCAGCGGTATTTCGCGGACCCTAAGGTAGCAAAGCTCCTGCGTTGGCACGCGTATAGGGAGGATAAGAAGCGAGAAGATGACGCAAATGATCCGGAGATAGATAAAAAAGACAAGATGCTGAGTCACCCTAAGGATGCGAGCCAGTGGCAAGCGTTGAACTTCGAATACCCAGAATTTGGGAACGATAGAAGGAACATCGTGCTGGGCGCGAGCACCGATGGAGTCAATCCGTTTGGCAGCCAGAGAAGCACATATAGCACCTGGCCTGTGTTCGTGTGGATGTACAACCTTCCCCCCTGGTTGTGCATGAAGAGGAAGTACATTCACATGAGTATGCTAATTGAAGGGCCGAAACAACCAGGGAACAACATCAATCTGTATCTGGGGCTGCTGAAAGAGGAGATTGACACGCTGTGGAAAACGCCAGCCAATACGTGGGACGCCGCAGAGAAAGAATATTTCCCTATGAGAGCCGCACTGCTCACGACGGTGCACGACTATCTCGGTTACGGATATCTTGCGGGGCAGGTAGTCCACGGATTTTTTGGATGCGTAAGGTGCATGGATGACACAATGTATCGCCAGCTAGATAGAGATCCCGGTTCTTCGAAAACCGTGTTCATGGGACATCGAAGGTGGCTTCGCGACGATGACCCGTGGAGGAAACGCAAGGATCTGTTTGATGGTGAAACCGAACCCCGAAAACGCCCGTGTACGAGGAGCGGCGAGGAAATAGACAAGCTATTGAAAAATTGGAAAGACTGCCCACTGCCGGGAAAGAAGCAAAAGGCGCCAGAGCCGCTGCTGAAGGTATGGAAAACGAGGTCTGTTTTCTGGGACTTGCCGTACTGGAAGATCCACCGTGTGCCTCACAGCCTTGATGTCATGCATATCACGAAGAACGTGTGCGAGAGTCTGCTTGGTACCCTGCTCAACATGCCAGAGAGGACCAAAGATGGGCCAAAAGCAAGGGAAGACTTGAAATCAATGGGCATTAGGCAGGAGCTTCACGCTATATATGATGATGATGATGATGATGATGATGATGATGATGATGATGATGATGAGGCGAAGCAGGACACAGAAAGTCGTCGCATGGTTATACCCGAAGCTGAGCTACGCTGGAGAGAAAGTCCCGATGTTCCATGTCAGATGGGCCAAGAACGTCATAAAAGAAGACCGGTATTTCACCACCATGGTTATACCCGAAGCCAAATCCAAGACCGCGGGCGCAAACGTCACCGCGAAAAATGAGCCATGGGTACTGGCTTCCCAAGTGGACCAATGCTTCTTCATTACCGACCCGCCAAAGCCCAGTCGTGTTGTCGTGAGGAGAGGCAAAAGGAAGATCATCGAAATGGATGGAGTAGCCAATGAGCATGACTTCGACAAGTACGGCGACCTGAGGATCGAACATGACGACGATGATGAAGTAGCAGCATACACCACAAGAATAAGCAGGACCACCCTACCTAAAGGACGTCCGTTCCACAGAAGAACTCCATTTGCGAAAAAGAAGGGCAAGAAGATTGTGAACAGATAGCTAGCTAAGATCGATTGTATTTAAATCGTAGCCTTCATTTCTCGATTGTATTTCATGGGTACTTTTTGAACTATCATGAATATTTTTAAATTTCATGGACACTCGATCTCTATCCCCCTCCATCTCGATCGCTATCCCACCTCGCC
The DNA here is from genome assembly GCF_018294505.1 of Triticum aestivum. Lineage (NCBI taxonomy): Eukaryota > Viridiplantae > Streptophyta > Magnoliopsida > Poales > Poaceae > Triticum > Triticum aestivum. The sequence continues at coordinate 53,880,865 of NC_057794.1, forward strand.
AGATCCGGTCCCCCTCGCCGCCGAGCACCCCCCAGTCCACCGGCCGCCGCCGCCGACCCCCCGCACAGATGCAGCAAAGTAGCGTAAGTATTTCCCTCAGTTTTTGAGAACCAAGGTATCAATCCAGTAGGAGGCTACGTGCGAGTCCCTCGTACCTGCACAAAACAAATAAATCCTCGCAACCAACGCGATAAGGGGTTGTCAATCCCTACACGGTCACTTAAGAGAGTGAGATCTGATAGATATGATAGGATAATATTTTTGGTATTTTTATGATAAAGATACAAAGTAAAATAAAAGGCAAAGTAAAAAGCAAAGGAAATAACTAAGTATTGGAAGATTAATATGATGAAGATAGACCCGGGGGCCATAGGTTTCACTAGTGGCTTCTCTCAAGAGCATAGGTATTCTACGGTGGGTGAACAAATTACTGTTGAGCAATTGACAGAATTGAGCATAGTTATGAGAATATCTAGGTATGATCATGTATATAGGCATCACGTCCGAGACAAGTAGACCGACTCCTGCCTGCATCTACTACTATTACTCCACTCATCAACCGCTAGCCAGCATGCATCTAGAGTATTAAGTTCATGAAAATAGAGTAACGCCTTAAGCAAGATGACATAATGTAGAGGGATAAACTCATGCAATATGATGAAAACCCCATCTTGTTATCCTCGATGGCAACAATAATACGTGCCTTGCTACCCCTACTGTCACTGGGAAAGGACACCGCAAGATTGAACCCAAAGCTAAGCACTTCTCCCATTGAAAGAAAGATCAATCTAGTAGGAGAAACCAAACTGATAATTCGAAGAGACTTGCAAAGATAACCAATCATACATAAAAGAATTCAGAGAAGATTCAAATATTGTTCATAGATAGACTTGATCATAAACCCACAATTCATTGGTCTCAACAAACACACCGCAAAAAGAAGAGTATATCGAATAGTTCTCCACAAGAGAGGGGGAGAACATTGTATTGAGATCCAAAAAGAGAGAAGAATCCATCTAGCTAATAACTATGGACCCGAAGGTCTAAGGTAAACTACTCACACTTCATCGGAGGGGCTATGGTGATGATGTAGAAGCCCTCCGTAATCGATGCCCCCTCCGGCGGAGCTCCGGAACAGGCCCCAAGATGGGATCTCGTGGATACAAAAAGTTGCGGCGGTGGAATTGGGGTTTTTGCTCCATATCTGATCTTTTGCGGGTACGTAGGTATATATAGGAGGAAGGAGTACGTCGGTGCAGCAATAGGGGGCCCACGAGGGTGGAGGGCGCGCCTGGGGGGGGGTAGGCGCACCCCCTACCTCGTGGCCTCCTCTTTTGTTTCTTGACGTAGGGTCTAAGTCTCATGGGTCTTGTTCGTTGAGAAAATCACGTTCCTGAAGGTCCCGTTTGGACTCCGTTTGATATTCCTTTTCTTCAAAACCCTAAAACAGGCAAAAAACAACAATTCTGGGCTGTGCCTCTGGTTAATAGGTTAGTCCCAAAAATAATATAAAAGTGTATAATAATGTCCAAAACAGTAGATAATATAGCATGGAGCAATCAAAAATTATAGATATGTTGGAGACGTATCAAGCATCCCCAAGCTTAATTCCCGCTCGTCCTCGAGTAGGTAAATGATAAAAACAGAACTTTTGATGCGGGGTGCTACTTGGCATAATTTTAGTGTAATTCTTCTTAATTGTGATATGAATATTCAGATCCGAAAGATTCAAGATAAAGTTTAATATTGACATAAAAACAATAATACTTCAAGCATACTAAGAAAGCAATCATGTCTTCTCAAAATAACATGGCCAAAGAAAGTTATCCCTACAAAATCATATAGTCTGGCTATGCTCTATCTTCATCACATAAAGTATTTAAATCATGCACAACCCCGATGACAACCAAGCAATTGTTTCATACTTTTGACATTCTCAAACTTTTTCAATCTTCACGCAATACATGAGCGTGAGCCATCGATATAGCACTATAAGTGGAATAGAATGGTGGTTGTGGAGAAGACGAAAAGGGAGAAGATAGTCTCACATCAACTAGGTGTATCAACAGGCGATGGAGATGCCCATCAATAGATATCAATGTGAGTGAGTAGGGATTGCCATGCAATGGATGCACTAGAGCTATAAGTATATGAAAGCTCAGCAAAAGAAACTAAGTGGGTGTGCATCCAACTTGCTTGCTCATGAAGACCTAGGACATTTTGAGGAAGCCCATCATTGGAATATACAAGCCAAGTTCTATAATGAAAAATCCCCGCTAGTATATGAAAGTGATAACATAGGAGACTCTCTATCATGAATATCATGGTGCTACTTTGAAGCACAAGTGTGGTAAAAGGATAGTAACATTGTCCCTTCTCTCTTTTTCTCTTATTTTTTTTATTTGGGCCTTTTCTCTTCTTTTTATGGCCTCTTTTCTTTCTTTTTTTGTTTTATTTTTCATCCGGAGTCTCATCCCGACTTGTGGGGGGAATCATAGTCTCCATCATCCTTTCCTCACTGGGACAATGCTCTAATAATGATGATCATCATACTTTTATTTCCTTACAACTCAACAATTACAACTCGATACTTAGAACAAAATATGACTCTATATGAATGCCTCCGGCAGTGTACCGGGATATGCAATGAATCAAGAGTGACATGTATGAAAGAATTATGAATGGTGGCTTTTCCACAAATACGATGTCAACTACATGATCATGCTAAGTAATATGACAATGATGGAGTGTGTCATAATAAACGGAACGGTGGAAAGTTGCATGGCAATATATCTCGGAATGGCTATGGAAATGCCATAATAGGTAGGTATGGTTGCTGTTTGAGGAAGGTATATGGTGGGTGTATGATACCGGCGAAAGGTGTGCGGTATTAGAGATGCTAGCAATGGTGGAAGGAAGGGAAGTGCGTATAATCCATGAACTCAACATTAGTCATAAAGAACTCATATAATTATTGCAAAAATCTACAAGTTATCAAAACAAAGTATTACGCGCATGCTCCTAAGGGGGTAGATTGGTAGGAAAAGACCATTGCTCGTCCCCGACCGCCACTCATAAGGAAGACAATCAATAAATAAATCATGCTCCGACTTCATCACATAACGGTTCACCATACGTGCATGCTACGGGAATCACAAACTTTAACACAAGTATTTATCAAATTCACAACTACTCAACTAGCATAACTTTAATATCACCATCTTCATATCTCAAAACAATTACAAGCATCAAACTTCTCATAGCTTTCAACACACTCATAAGAAAGTTTTTACTATTCTTGAATACCAAGCATATTAGGATTATTTAAGCAAATTACCATTCTATTTAAGACTCTCAAAATAATCTAAGTGAAGCATGAGAGATCAATAGTTTCTATAAAATAATTCCACCACCGTGCTTTAAAAGATATAAGTGAAGTACTAGAGCAAAACTATATAACTCAAATGATATAAGTGAAGCACATAGAGTATTCTAACAAATTCCAAATCATGTATGGCTCTCTCAAAAGGTGTGTACAGCAAGGATGATTGTGGTAAACTAGAAATAAAATACTCAAATCATACAAGACGCTCCAAGCAAAACACATATCATGTGGTGAATAAAAATATAGCTCCAAGTAAAGTTACCGATAGAAGTAGACGAAAAGAGGGGATGTCTTCCGGGGCAACCCCAAGCTTTGGCTTTTAGGTGTCCTTATATTATCTTGGGGGTGCCATGGGCATCCCCAAGATTAGGCTCTTGCCACTCCTTGTTCCATAATCCTTCAAATCTTTACCCAAAACTTGAAAACTTCACAACACAAAACTTAAAGTAGAAAATATCGTGAGCTCCGTTAGCAAAAGAAAATAAAAGACCACTTCAAGGTACTGTAATGAACTCATTCTTTATTTATATTGGTGTTAAACCTACTGTATTCCAACTTCTCTATGGTTTATAAACTATTTTACTAGCCATAGATTCATCAAAATAAGCAAACAACACACGAAAAACAGAATCTGTCAAAAACAGAACAGTCTGTAGTAATCTGTAGCTAGCGCAAGATATGGAACCCCAAAATTCTAAAATAAATTTCGGGACGTGAGGAATTTATGTATTAATCATCTTCAGAAAGAATTAACTAAGTATCACATTCCAAATAAAAATGGCAGCAGTTCTCGTGAGCGCTAAAGTTTCTGTTTTTTACAGCAAGATATCAAGACATTCCCCAAGTCTTCCCAACGGTTCTACTTGGCACAAACATTAATTAAACACAAAAAACACAACCTAAATAGAGGCTAAATAAATTATTTATTACTAAACAGGAACAAAAATCAAGGAATAAAAATAAAATTGGGTTACCTCCCAACAAGCGCTATCGTTTAACGCCCCTAGCTAGGCATAAAAAGCAAGGATAGATCTAGGTATTGCCATCTTTGGTAGGCAATATATAAGTGGCTCTCATAATAGATTCATAAGCTAATTTAATTTTCTTTCTAGGAAAGTTTTCCATGTCTTTCCTTAAAGGAAATTGGATTCTAGTATTTCCTTCCTTCATATCAATAATTGCACCAATCGTTCTAAGGAAAGGTCTACCAAGAATAATAGGACATGAAGGATTGCAATCTATGTCAAGAACAATAAAATCTATGGGCACATAATTCCTATTTGCAACAATAAGAACACCATTAATTCTTCCCATAGGTTTCTTAATAGTGTAATCCGCAAGGTGCAAGTTTAGAGAGCAATCATCAAAATCATGGAAACCTAACAAATCGAACAAAGTTTTTGGGATTGTGGAAACACTAGCACCCAAATCACATAAAGCATAGAATTCATGATATTTTATTTTAATTTTAATAGTTGGTTACCACTCATCATAAATTTTTCTAGGGATAGAAACTCCCAATTCAAGTATTTCTTCATACGATTGCATCAAGGCATCAACGATATGTTTAGTGAACGCTTTATTTTGACTATAAGCATGAGGAGAATTTAGCACGGATTGCAACAAGGAAATACAATAAATCAAAGAGCAATTTTCATAATTAAATTCCTTGAAATCCAGAATAGTGGGTTTAGCAACATCTAGGGTTTTAATTTCTTCGATCCCACTTTTATCAATTTTAGCATCAAGATCTAAAAACTCCGAATTCTTGGAACGCCTTCTAGGTAAAGGTGGATCATATTCAGTCCCATCATTATTTTCGGTGTCAAAATTGGCAGATTTCGGGTAGGGGGTCCCGAACTGTGCGTCTAAGGTGGATGGTAATAGGAAGCAGGGGACACGATGTTTTACCCAGGTTCGGGCCCTCTTGATGGAGGTAATACCCTATGTCATGCTTGATTGTTCTTGATGATATGAGTATTACAAGAGTTGATCTACCACGAGATCGTAGAGGCTAAACCCTAGAAGCTACCCTATGGTATGATAGTCTGTTGTCCTACGGACTAAACCCTCCGGTTTATATAGACATCGGAGGGGGCTTGAGTTACACAAGGTCGGTTACAAGGGAGTAGATTTACATATCCGTATTGCCTAGCTTGCCTTCTACGCCAAGTAGAGTCCCATCCGGACACGTGACGAAGTCTTCAATCTTGTATCTTCATAGTCCAACAGTCTGGCCAAAGGGTACAGTCCAGCTGTCCGGAGACCCCCTAATCCAGGACTCCCTCAGTAGCCCCCGAACCAGGCCTCAATGACGTCAAGTCTGGCGCGCAGTATTGTCTTCGGCATTGCAAGGCGGGTTCTTCTCGAAATCTTGAATATCTGTTAAGTAGTGTCCGGCTCCCATAAATGTTGGACTTCTTGGCTTCTGCGCCAAATAAGGGCTATCTTCCACGTGTGGAGCGAATGCGAGGAGCCAGGGCATTTTCACATTTGCCCCCCTAGCCAAGTACACAAATCTTCTATTAAAGGGATGGGGATTCCTAATCCAATCGACACCATCTTCCCATAGTGAGAATCCATCGGAGCGCGCTCGGAAAAATCCATTCCGTCATGGCGAGCCACCGCAGCTCCTCCTCTCACTCTTGTAGCCCGAAGCCCGGCGATTGGGAGAAGTGTTCCGTCCCGCATAGCAGAGAGCTTCCCTAATGTCGGGACCGGTTTTTCGGGGTATTAATTTCCCAAAAAACGGCCCTTGTGCTCACCAGCCCCAGGATTACTGTTAGCTGATGAGGCACCAACCTGTTACAGAAACTTCCAGCAAAATACAGGATATGTAGTACAAGACCATTCTGGCCTATGAGTACAACAAATGGTTTTTCAAGTGGTTGAAGGCGGAAGTGGTTTGCGGATCATCAACGTCTATGGGACTCCATTTCCCACAGGAACAGCTAACCAGGATAACTCCTATCTTCACGAGGCTGCTATCTCCATTGCGTAGGTTCCGGGGCTGTCATCGCAATGTTCCTTTCCACGCAAGAAATCTGGCCAAGACAATAGCCAGGGACAAGCCAGTGAGTACTTTGAATGTACTCGCAAACATTAGGAACACAGGTATAATATAACCACTGGTAATCATGCTTTGAAAACTCTATGATCATTTTGTCAGTTATGTAATAAAGTTCATGATGCAAGCCGATCATTCAAAATAAAACATGAGTAAACAATCAGGGAGTAGAAGTGAAAAGCACCGATCGGGCGTCTGTGCGACACCACATAAAGGGCTTATAAGTAAATGAAATAAAGAGCATGCCACAGTCGGGCGTCTGTGCGACACCACATAAAGGGCTTATAAGTAAATGAAATAAAGAGCATGCCACAGTCGGGCGTCTGAGCGACACCACATAAAGGGCTTATAAGTAAATGAAATAAAGAGCATGCCACAGTCGGGCGTCTGAGCGACACCACATAAAGGGCTTATAAGTAAATGAAATAAAGAGCATGCCACAGTCGGGCGTCTGAGCGACACTACATAAAGGGCTTATAAGTAAATGAAATAATCACCGTGAATATCCAGGAGGTAGAACCGTCCCAGGGATATTCATTATTTCAAATAACACAAATGGTAAGTCCTTAATCATAACCATCATATATCACAAGTCATAATCAATGTTCTGGTTTAGAAGTTTCTCCTCCGAAGACCGACACTAAGACCGGCACTTGACCCATCCCAGACTGTAGTCCTTAACCATGGACATGGCTATTTGAATAGGTTTATTCTCTACAGAGGGTGTACTCTTTACCCACTAGCAACGGATTTCCTTTAGTCCATCGGGACTAATTCCGTCCACGGTCGTTTGATTGACAACACACCTGACCGCACACACCAGCCTAACTCACCGGTGTCTAGAATCACCCTTGACACCTGTTAAGCGAAACTCTAAGTGGGGAGGCTACAACCTCGTCTAGCATGGGATCACAAAATTTATACCGCGCACAAACTAGGGGAGCTACCCCTTCGGCTACAACCGAAACACCCATGCCCCCGGACCAGGTGGCATGCCTACTGGATGCAGCCGGTATCTTCCACCATAGCCTCTCTGTATGGTGTGTGCTAGGAAAGGGGTTGACAACTTACTGGACCGTACCCTACCTATGGTGGGGACAAGTGGTAGTACGAAACAAGTATGGGGGTTACCGGAACAAGACTCGATCTATGGTCGACTCAGGAGGTTTAGGCATGCCCTGCACGATTAGTATAACAAATATATTTCAAATCAACAGACAGAATCACCACTCATCATACCTCATCATGCCATACCGGACACAACTGCCTCGACGAGAAACTGGAGACAAGCATCGTGTCTACCCAAGACAGAGGCTTTCCCGGTTTCCTTCCGGTAGGCAGGGAGGCTATATCAGGGTGACCACCATCACAACATATCAATGTTCAAAAGCACGGTATCATTAACATGCACTTACGAGTAGGATCATATCACCCCAATAAAATAACAGAAGTTTCGAGACAGGGTGGTGTTCTAACCAAATTAAACAACACACGGCAATATTATGCCCGGGTTCAGAATGCTTGCCTTCAAGGTGTGGAGAGGTGAGGTGCTCTCCAAAACTTCTGAAAGTTATATCTCCCCTCCAAATTCCTATTTTCAAAAATATTCAAATAACACATACTTCAAAAACAGTACGAAAAGTTGTCCTGATTATTTTTGAAATAAATCTTAAAATAAACTAGGTGAAATTTGAGAGAGGTAGGAAAAAGAATCAATTCGTTTGGAGTTTTATTTAAAAAGATATAGCCAGTAAAAGTTTCAGTCAAACTCTGTTTTTAAAATAAAACAGAAAAAGAAAAACGTTTCGAAAACTAAACACGTCGAAGGCATACTCTGGATTTATGTCTTCACTTATTCCAGCATGGACTGCCTCGTGGTCACTGACAGTGGGGTCCAGGGGGCCCACTGGTCAGCTTTGACCAGTCGCCTCTCCCTCCTTTTCCTCTGCCCGAGCGGGGGCGGGATTCCGATGATTGTCGCCAGTGAACGAAGGCTCCTCGAGGGCATCCGAGGGCAGGGATGGATCCGCCACTCCTAGGAAGTCCTCTTGGTGGTCGACTGGCCGGCGGGGACGGAAGGAGTCGCCGGCGGTGAGCTCCGCGGCAGAGGAAGCTTCAGGCAAGATTGGGGATTTGGGCTATGGTGTGATTTGATCGCGTTTGAGGGGTCGGGCAGCTCCGCAAGGTCGAGGGGAAGGTGACGCTGGCGCTGGATGGGCGGGGAAGGCTCTGTTTGCTACGCACGGCACTGGATTTGTGGCGGCGACCGAACCGGCTGGAGGCGGGGAAGCCGATGGTTCCAGAGGGATTTGAGCGGGGGTTTCACTCTACGGCTTGCCTCAAGATGCTCGAGCGAGGTCGGGGGCCATTTATAGCCGGGGGAAGGTCGGTTCCGCCGCTTCTGGGGATAAGATCACCGGCCGACCTCTTCTGTTGTGGCAGAGCGATGTGGCGATGGCCGGAGCAGGGTCGGTGCTAGCGGATGAGCCTGGGGATGAGGGCAGCCTACTCACGAGGGCAGTTGGCGAGGAGCTGTGGCTTGGGCGGCCGTCCATGGCAGGGCGTACTGTGGCCGTCGGCGTGCCGCCAAGAGGGCCCTGGTGGCGCTGTAGGGCGCCAGGGCGAGCTGGTGTGTTGTGGTGAGTGGATGAGGTCGGGGTGCGGCTCTGCAGGCGAGCAAGGGCCGGGGCGCGACGCGGTGACCCGTGCGCACGCACGTGCAAAACGCGCGCTCTGGGCACGCCCAGAGCACGCACGCTACGTGCTCGGCAATATGCCAAGGCATGCTAGAGGGCTCCAATCCACAAGATGTTTAGCAGGGTGGGGCTATAGGCTAGGGCCAATCCATGGGACATGCTGGTCCGGTCAGGGGATCAAGTTCATAACACAAATCAAAAACTGAGCCAAAACGGGTCATGCACACAAGGTACTTGACAGAATGCCAAGGGGATCTAGGTAACTCTTGGGGTGGCCACAATCTCTAGATCAGTGTCTCTTTGGATAAATAAGAGGGTGGTGAGGTTAGCTTATCAAAAGCAAAAACTTGTTAGTGCAAGTTTGTTAGTGCAAGTTTGTTAGCGCAAGTTTGTGAGAAAACTAATTTTGGACAGAAAGTAAAAGGCACTGTTGCATGCACTTAAAATCTTCCAATGGGTCCACTCTTCTGGACTTAAGGGTTTTGTAAGATGGGCCATAAGCAGGAGAAAGCTCAAGGGCACTAGAGCAAAATAAATTAGGGTTGCAGTAGAAAAAGCCAAACTGGACCAGAAAGCAAAAGAGGTTGATTCACTCAATTTTTTCAAAGAACATCAATCGGTTTTTGCATAAAGTTGAATAAAATACTCCTATTAACATCCCACAATTTTGGTGGAGGTTTTAAAAAATTATTTAAATAGGTTGCAGTGCAAAATTGCCCACTGGACTAGATTTAAAAACCTGGTGTAGAGCTCTAAATATCCAATGAATG